>NC_087202.1:146567071-146592071 GCF_015104395.2 Macrobrachium nipponense | reverse complement strand
AGACGGCCGTCCTCAAACAGGAGAGCAGCCATTCTCGAATAGATTTTTGTCACTGATCTCTACGTAAGTTGTACGTTTATCTAAGAATTCTTTATTTGTAAAGGAGCTAACACCTATGCCCGTTTTGACATTGTTCTTGGGAGAGGTAGATATGAAGCGATCCTTAGCTACACGACACATGTGCAGAGTAATAATTGCTAAAGGAAAATAGAAATTTCGGTATAGCTAAATCAGCGCTTTAGCCAGAAAACTGTTCGAAAAATCCCCGTAGTTTCCCCCACATGAATAACGGAACGGATTAAACAACGACAGGATATTGATGAAGGGCCGCGCTTTAGTCATTGAATCAGCCTCAAAAGTGTGTTTTGCCTCTCCCTGGGTCTTTCGTTGCCATATCTCGCCTCTCATAGTGTGGGAACATATGTCACTGACTATTTTTTTCTATGTCAAAAATGGACAAACCTACTTTTTTCTGATGCTTAGGCATTAAACTTTACAAAAGAATATGGTGTCTATTTTTCCCAAATGGTTTCGTCCATTTTTTTTATGTTGTTCATCGCAAACTTATTATCAAAATGTCGCATAATTAAAAGTCAGATCTTGAAACTTTGAATTTCTTCTTCAATATGAGTTCTCTTTCTGATCCAAAATATAAAGGCTTTGCTTGTACTCATCCGTCCTATCCAGAGTTATTTTCTGAATGTTTGTCATTAGTTCCCCTTTCTGACAAAGTTGAACAGATGGCAATGGTTTTGATAAATGATCTTCAATCATCCACTGTATGTATGAATCTTCATGGCACAATGGGTCTCTCTCTCTCTCTCTCTCTCTCTCATTCCCTACAGCCAATGTATCGATTATTACATTTATTTCGTGGAAACCAGTAAACATGTTTATTGGTTGTTTCCTTTAGTGCCGTGGGTTTCTGAGAGTCATGAACTTTCTTCTTTCACATTTTGGAGAGGCTTGTTACTGGGTTCTGGGTCAGGTCAACGCACTTTTCCAGCCACATTTGTTTTTTTTTATTTTCTCAGGATAAGGAAAAGTGTTCGATATCCGTTTCTCTCCTCTTTATGGATCATCTCCATGACATAATCATTTATGATCGCGGTGCGCAATTACTCTTTGACAATCGATGTCGCATTAACAAAGATTTCTTCGTTTTGGGAAAGAGTCCCTCTTCAGAAACGACGGAAATTGAGATGATAACCAAATGAGCAACGTGACAGAAATGTGGCACCTGATTAGACGCGGTTTCCGAAAGACTGCGTTTCCTGTATCATGTGGAATGGTTTAAATTTCGCCCCTAAAGAATAACAATGCAAATGAAATAGGTCGTGAAATACAGTATATAGCTCGGAAGTGAATTTCAGAGCAACCTAGCGATGGTTCAGTGAATGTATGTTTATTTGTGATCCCCCATCGACAGGGGGAATAGCCGACGTTCTAGAAAAACAAAAAAATGTCTAATTTTATTTTGCTATCTGTGATGGTGATTTTTGCCCAAGTAATGATAAATTTAAAATTCCGATTTCTACCACCAATGCAGGAAACAATATCGATGCCCATTCTTACTAAGTCGGTTATAAGAGTTGTGGAGGGAAATGAAAATATTGGTGAGCATCAGTTTAAATAGAAAATGTTTCCAGTGAAAGGGAAACAAAACAAAAGCCAGACTGTGATACCCCCCCCACAGGAAGAAGTCATAAAAATGTACAGAATTGCAAGCTAGCATGATGATGCCATATGTACGGAAAGGAAAAGGCAAACGTAAACCAGAATCTCTCTCTCTCTCTCTCTCTCTCTCAGAGAGAGACAGATGGGTGGTAAAGAAAGGTATTAGATATTATGCATGTGATCTATGTGATTTATTTTGTTTTTTATATTTAGTATGTCGTATAGGAAAAAGTTGCGCAGAAGGTTCAGTCTTGGGTAAAATATGCTCCCTATTAACAGGAGATGAAGTACCGGTGAGATGCAAAAGTAACTTAGAAAGGGGATATGAGAATGGTGGATCAGTATTTCAACCATATCTCCCAGATATTTTATACCCTTTCGCACCGTGTTCTGTTTGTTTCCCGAACCATCTCATTACTATTTTTTTCATAATTTCACTCGTCCTTTTTTTATCTACAAATGCAGTTCATCTGAACAACATTAAAGTTTTTCTTCTTTATTGGAGAACGTGTTGACATTCCTTTCACTCATTGTAGCTTTAAATTATTGGACTCCTATTCTGTGATCCTCATTCTCTCGTCTTGGCTTCTTCCATTTACTTCCCTTTTGGCTGCATAAGCTCAGATTGTGGTGTATTCTCCAGAGGAATACTAAATGAAACCTCATTTGATGAGCATTCAGAGATTAAGGAAGAAATGATTTGTAATTCCAGATAGAGTGCTTAGAGACGTGACGATATCGAAGAGTGCACACATCAAGGTTCAAAGGTCGCTCATTTGCGGCAGTGGCAAAGGAATAAGCATTGCACAGGTGTACAGTGTCTAAGATACCTAATATCTGTGTATATATTCAGTTTCTAAGACCCTTCTCCACCCAAGGTAAGACCTGGGACAACCAGATAGGGGCAACTAATGATTCAGCAGGGAGACCTATGGGCTGTACCGTCCCTATTCATAGGACGGTACAGTCGTAATTGCCAGTGAAATTCGTCGAGCTGTGAACTGTAAGAGTATCGTTAATGGAAACTTACTTTCTTATGGCCTAATACTTTTTTATACATATTTCTTATGAACTATTCTTTGTATTAATTATTAAAATTTGGTCAATTTTATTCATTAATATATATATCTTTTAATGAGTAGGATCCTTTCTGTAGTTCCTATACTTCCTCATACTTCTTTCTAATGAACACCATATTCTCCGGAAACCTGAAATTCAAGTCGTTGCCCCCGTGGGCATGAATAGGTTTCATCTTCTGAATAATAATAATAATAATAATAATAATAATAATAATTAATAATAATAATAATAATAATAATAATAATAATAATAATATAATAATGTCTTATTGAAAGATATTGCTGCATCATCTGCATTCAACTTGTAAATAATCTTCTCTATTTTCTAATAATAGCTTTCTCTCTGCTACTACAACTGGCGAGCATTGCGCCGATATTAATCATCAGGAGGAATCAATTTCGGGGATATTGCTTAAAATTTATTCTTTGGTCTCAATAATGAATACATAGATCAAAATATAAGTCGATCTAGTGGCCAACGTTTCCCTCGGTATCATCCAGCATGATCACAGCAGTGGGTCGGAGCAGACTGTAGATGCTCTCTCTAATGTGTGTGTGTGTGGGGCGGACGTGTTGGAGGTCTCTCTCGCGTTTCTTCACAGATAAGAAGGGTTTTTCGCCCTTGGGGATTATACCTTTATAGTAAGCAATGTGTTAATAGTGTCTCCACGTAATAACGCGGCGTGTAAGCCTGAGAGTGTTGAGCAATGCAGATATTCTAATATTCTTTTTGCTCCAATTAGGGCCTTAGAAATCTTTCAAATCACAGTTACTCGAGAGGCCTATTGGTCCTGGGAAATGGGTAAAAGAATGCAGTGTATGTGTTTGTGCTTGGCCCCTCCTTACTACAAAAATGTCAGCTGACCAACCTCCAAACTGTTGCGCAAGTGACCCTGGCACCTACCAGTGCCTCTGCCCCACACACAAGTTCCGTACTCGTGAACAATTGGCTTTACTATATAAAATACCAAATGAACCGTTCCGACGTCGAGTCCGCTATACAATCTGTCAGTGCATGCTTCTCCGATGAGGAAATCAATGTTGCATATATGAAATGCAATGATCTGATACCCGAAAGCATTTTTAAGGAGCGATCCGAAGAACTTGTCCTCTCCCATGAAAATATCATATATCACTAAGTGGCTAAGGACCTGCTCGGTGGAAATCTACGCCGATGACCCTTGCAATCTGCCTCCAAAGGGGCCTGCTGACCTAAGCCTACCTACGGTGTAACACACGGCAGAAATGCCTTTCAAACACCAAAATCCCTCTCAGAAATAATGGGGAAAAAATCAGAAAAAATCGAGGATGTGATCAAAGGACTACAGGAATCCCTAGAACCATCTTAAATCGTTGGGAACAAATAATCTCACACGGATTCTGAGATGCGATCAAAGGAGTGCAGGATCGATAGACAATCGCACAGATAGCCATCAGACTCCTATGAATGTGGCATCCAGTTTTTCCCTCGCCTCCCAGCAAACACGGAAGTGCCCCTTCACCTATAGGCCATTCTGAGGGGACTGTTGGTCTCTCAACCTCCCCTCCCTCCCCAGTGCCTCCGGTGGAAGATAGACCTCCGGTGATGATTACCAGCCCTCATGATCCTCCCCACCCTATCTCTCCCCCCCAACACCCCCCCATCGTAGATGCAGATGAGAGTGATCTTGAGGGGTGTCTGGCAGCTGGAAGATACAAACAAGCAGAAAGAAGAGAAGAACCTTCGTTTGGCCGCTGGACCAGTGCACACCCCAATTCGTGTTTCACCTCGCCTGACACTGAGAAGAGATGTCATGTAGCAATTCAAAATCTGCGCTCATCGGTGATGCTAGACGCCATAATGGAGAGAGTCAAGTTTCTCACTGGCTCTGATCTCATCTCTCACGAACTCCCATGCAGAAGTAAACAAAGTGGCTTACAGGATTACCTGCCTATTTCTACACCTCGACGTTCTTAAAGGCGAGAATTTTGGTCCTAATATATTAGTTTTTCAAGATATAAGCTAATCCGGGACCAACCACCCCCAGGGGAACCTTACTGACACTCCAACCAGGGTCATTTCCACTGCAAGTGCCAGTCAACCCCCCACGGCGGCGAGTGACTGCCCATTCCCCCTGGCTAACCCCCCATCCACCCAAATGATCAGCGCATTCATCTCCCATCTTCGTGAGTAGCCATGGATACTTAAACATAATCTCTTTGAATATTTTTGGCCAAAAGCGGAAACATTCCTCTCCTAAACATGTTCTGCAAAAATTTCAACGGCATCATTGCATTGCAAGAAACGCTCCTCTGGCCACATGACCTTGTCCATTTGCAATTCAATTCATGAAGAGTTCAGAACCTTCTCGACTTCATCGATGCAAGTTACAGATCAAATCATAGCCGGTCGCCCGAAAGGGGGCCTTTCTTTCCTGTGGCACAAATCTTTAGACAATACGATAAAGGTGATGACTTACAGGAGTGACAGATTGCTGGGGCTTCAAGTGACAGTAGAGAACTCTAAAATCCTAATGATTAATGTTTGTATGTCCATGGGAAATTAACAATAATTTTGACCATTACTGTATGATCCTAGGGGAGTTACACGTATTATTCAAGATTTTCCTGCTGATCATATTTGTATAATTGGGGACCTTAATTCTCACCCCACAAAACAATTTTATAATGAACTTACTCGCTTCTGTCAAAATCATGCTCTCCAAATAAGCGATGTAATGCTCCCTCCCTCCTCCTATTCATACGTACATAATAGAGTGGACGCAATTACAACCTCCGGGTGGGCTGGACCACTGCATCACATCTCCACAACTTCATGATTCTATTATGACCTGCAATATTCGCTACGATCTTGCAACGGGCTACAATCACATCCCATTACAGGTGTTATTCAGTACCCCATCCCTCCCTACCATGAACCACTAACAGACCGCCCACCAGCGGTTAACTGGGAATTTAAAAACCAACAGAAAAACTAGATACTTTAGGGCGACCACGGAAACCGGGTTGTTCGGTCAATAGTCAACTGGCAAGACAACTTACTTTGTACCAACACAAATGTAGAAATGACCATCACAAGGAGGGATCTGAATGAATTTCTATTCAAACATAGTCTCCGCTATGCTTGCTTCTGGTAGGACTGCCTATAGATTTCGTCAAGGTAATTCTCGTAATATACCTGGTTGGAATGGCTTAGTTAAAGATCTGTATACATACTCACGAGAAATGTTTTTACAGTGGAATGGTAGCCCTTAGGGAAGGACACACTGCATTACTAATGAGGCAGGCGAAAGCCCAATTCAAACTTGCTCTTAAGCACTGCAGGTTAAATGAAAAAACAAACTAAGAGCCAATGCAATGTCTAGAAACTTAGAATCTGGTGACTTACCCTCGTCTTTGGAAAGATATCCAGTCCTTAAATCCCAAAACTAAAAAGCTATCACAGAGAGTAGGGGAAGCAGTCGGAGACGAAGCTATCGCAAGTATATGGGGCGATCCACTTCAAACAATATCCTGAATTGCATAAATGATCAAGCTTCCGAAGGGATGTAGATAACCTCTTAAATGACAACATTCAATATAATTTTGCAGACCGTATTACGCCAGGTAACATCAGTGATGCCATAAACAGCCTACCTAATAATAATCGCCCGGCTGTGATGGTCTTCCTGCAGAGGCTTTCAAATTCTGCCATCCAATAATTACATTTTGCTAGCTGCCCTATTCAATGCGTGCATTATTCACCAGTTTCTTCCCAGACTCCCTACTCTTAGTTCAACTTGATACCATTAATCAAAAACAAGCTAAAGGATGCAGCTGACCCTGGCAAACTACCAGCCGATTGCAATCACAACGATTGCAATCGAAGATACTTGAGTCGGTTCTTCTTGTGAGACTTCTCCCCTTTCTACACACACTGACAACCAGTTCAGGTTTAAAGCAAATCACTCAACCGACACCTGCATCTACATACTGAAAGAATTGCTGAACTACTACCTATCATCAGCCTCTCCTGTTTTCCTATGTTGTTTTGTAGATTTGAGAAAAGCATTTGACAGAGTAAACTACAAGAAGCTCTTCCTGAAGCTGCATAAAAGGGGCACACCCTATATCTAATTGGCATTTTACATTGCTGGTTCTCCACACAGCAATTCTGTGTCAAATGGGGTAACGTATTATATTACACCTTCAGCTCCCTAAACAGGCTTTGGCAAGGGGGCATTCTCTCTCCATACCTGTTTAATACGTAAATACGTACACAGATGCCTTGAATGTAAAACTGAACTTACTCCCAATTGGATGCACTGTCAATGAAACAACTATAAACAACCTCTGTTACACCACGATATGGTTCTGATTTCCCCATCAGTGCATGGCCTCCAACGACTCATCGACACTTGCCGCCAGTATGCAGAGGAATTTGATATAATCTACAACGAAACCAAGGACCAGTGCATGTTGCTGCTCCCGAGATCGCTTAAGCATATTGCAGAACCACAAATCTTCCTCAGAAACCATCGGCTGGAATTTGTGTGCGAATTTCTGTATTTGGGTCACATTATCACCGAACGACCTAAAAGATACGGCAGAAATTGAAACAGAGGAGTCGTAAACTATGTGCAACTGGCAACATGATTGCAAGAAAGTTTGCCTTCTGTCACTGAGACGTTAAACTGCTGCTCTTCCGCTCGTACTGCTACATTATCTATGGGTGTTTCCTCTGGACGAGTTATACCCGAGAGACCATGAGACGTATCACTGTCGTGCACAATGACATTCTGAGACGCCTCACAAACAATCCACGCTACCACTCCGCCACACAGATATTCTTATTGAAAACCACCTGGACAATTTCAAAAATCATTGTAAGGTGAAAAATGTCCAGTCTGGTAACCCGAGTGAGAAACAGCGGCAACTCGCTCATACAAAGCATCCTAAGGTGTGAAGCAAGAAGAAGAACTAAATTGTGGGAAAGATGGGAAAATGAGGCCTTTGTCCCCTAAAGGACTAATCTCTGTATTGGCAAGATGTCATCTGCAGATTTTGGCATTATTATACTTATTGCTGGTATTTTATTTTTTCATTATTACTGTGATTACTATCAAGTTAAATTTTTTTTTTTATACATTCAATTTTCATATTTAGCCCTATGGACCTGACTACTGTAACCACCTAAGGTCTCTAGTTGAAATTTAAGTTATATAATCTGTGCACTAACTGTTATAACTCTCAATGCATATTTTTCTCATCAATATTATTACTGTTATTACCAGTATTATGATTACGATCTTTTATGCTACCTCAGCTATTTTGTGGATAAGTGCCAATTACTCATTTTTCTTATCATGTTGTCTCATATATCTAGATTGTGTATGTTACTGTGTATTTTGTATATCCAATGTCTATGGCCCTGAGCTGAAATAAAGGATATTATTATTAATATATTGTAGCAGTCAGCAGGGGGTCAACTGCTCGCTGGGTTTCATTGGTTTGTGGCACAATGCGTTCCTGCTATTGGCTGGAGGAAGTTTCCTTCAAGACGAAGTAACAGACAGGACGGAATGGATAGAAAAAGATCAGACAATGGATGGAGCCAGATACAGAGAGAACAAAAGATCCCCTCATGAAAGCCTACAATGCCAAGAAATTAAGGGAGAAAACAAGTGAGGTCAATGAAATAATGAGACTACACACCACAATATCGCAGAACAAAATAACTTGAACATATGCAGGAGCAAGATTAGTTGCAGAACTGATGGAGATACGAACACCAACACCACCAGCACAAACCAACCCAACAGAAACCAAAACAGCAACCAACCGCCTTGGAAAGGACCTGCCTGGAAAAAGCAATCATGGTGATGAGATCTGACTTGAGTAAACTGAAAGGGATGGCAGAAAAAAAAGGGTAAGAAGCAAGAAAACAAGGGAGGAACTGAACGAGATATACAAAGTAAAGGAGAGGGGACTAAACAACACAATAGAAAATGTAAAACCGAGGCTTAAGGCCAAAGCACATAAGATCCAACGGTACATGAACAGGAATAAGGGATACCAACAGAATAAACTATTCAGAACCAGCCAGGATAGGCTATACAGCCAACTAAGAGGGGAAGACAACCACCAAGAAATTCCTGAAGCCGAACCAAGTAAGAGACTCTGGGAAAAACATATGGGAAAACATATGGAGCAATCCGGAATCAGACAACAAACATGCAACATGGCTTCAGGAAGTCAAGGCAGAAGAAAACAGGGAGAATAAAAACAAAGATTCACTGACATCACGAAGTTCATGCCGCCTCCCATCTCAAATACCTGCCGCGCCCTAGGTTAAAACATATATGAAAATATATTAATTCCGGGGTAGAGCGAATTAGATATTAAAGGACATTTGTAGTTCGATATAGTACACGAATCACGGTAATGTGATATGACGTATATTATGACTACGTGTGGGCAAAAGCACTACCACGCTACCGAGAACGAGATGGGCTTGATGCAGTCTCCAAAACAAAAATACTGGCGCGGCAAAAATGCCAGTACGTTTTCATTGTTGAGGCCTTCAACAAAGCTTTTCAACCTTGGCGCTGACTTCAGTATATTTCTGGTTCTTTCTCCCAACATCGTTTCCTTGGAACACTGGCTCTAATATTATCTCCGCCCTTGCTTGTTCTGAACGGAGTCTTCGAAGAAAGTATTGTAGAAATCCATCCAAAATATTATCTGTTTCTTCGTCAATAGATGATGGCAAAATTGTCAAAACTAATGGAAGCATTTTTATGATCATTGCATTTTCAGCATTTGAGTTTCAACACTGCAAACCCAATCCTTGTACCTTTGCCCAGAGGCACTATCCAAACATTTTTGTCAGTTGTAACACAATACATAAGAAAAAGATGCTTTTTTTCCTGTATCATGGCGTGTACTGTGTAGAGCTGTCTTCTGTGGGCACAACGAAGGTGCCATCACAAACCTATCTTCCTTTTTCTTTAAGAAGTTGAAGATTCCTTGAAGTAGGATAAATATCCACGTCTTTAGTACTGTGAAATTTTCCACTTCTCGTCGTAACTGTTAACTTATCGTTACTAGTCACAGAATGAGGTGCTCTTTTCACAGTAGCAGCAAGTGTTTCCTTTTATGAAAGATTTTACTTTTGTGTAGTCTGTTATGCAAAGTAGCAAATAGTGCAAAATTTACAGAACAAAATATTTAAATAATTCTGATGCAGTTTAAAATATTTGGTATATTGATATGTAAAAATTAACGACGTCGACCCGTCGACATTCTGTCCATTGATATTTAAACAGTGTCGACATTATGACCGTCGACATTCTGGCTGTTGACATTTTGTCTGCGTACCCTTGATATTACCACAGATTTTTTGCTCCAGACTGCAATTAATTGGAATCAATCTCGTTCTTCTATGAACTGACCTCGCAGAAAAAAGAGAGCCTTTACACGGACTTCGTTCTGATTTGTATATTTGGAATATATATATATATATATATATATATATATATATATATATATATATATATATATATAGTATATATATATATGAATATTTATCACATCACCGTGATTCATATAAATCATTCGAGCTACAAATGTCCTTTAATATCTAATTCGCTCTACCTCGGAATTGATATATTTTCATATATGTACCGAGGGGGAATTTTTTAGTTGATAATAATTTCGTACCCCATGGGATCGAACCACCGTCCAGTGGACGGGGAACGAAATCAGGATCGGACAGTGACGCTACCGAAACGGCTATCAAGAGAGGCTAAAGGTTTATATCGATTCTGACCAGAGACTTCCTCGTGCAAATGATTTTTCTGTTGATATGTCGCGTTAGTTTGGAACATAATTTTCCACTTAGCATTTAAATTCAATTTCGTCCGTGAAAGTTGGAACCGAAATACAGGACGGACGAAGTGTTGTGCTTCATTCCAAAGGTAAAATTTGTTTTGCCTCCAGAATTTTTTTTAGGACCGATTCATTTCAGAATCTAATATAGTTCTTTTCCTAACTAATCGTTTATCTAATATGTGTTCCTGTGATTAATTTGTCAAAAGCATCGTCGATTAAATCAATTAACATACTGTGATCATAATGATATGCGCCTTCGTTATACCAATATTCAGTGTTTCTAAAGTCTACAATCTCATTTCAAAAAATTTGTCAATGTTTTAGCCATGATCACGCGCACACAAACATAACTACATAGAAGTTATCAACACAGATTTAAGTGTGGAACTCGGGTCTTTTAATTGAAATGCAAGGGCGCTACCAACTGAACCGCACATGTCATACAAGCATACCATGCATGTGTATACATATACACAAGTATACACACACACGCACACACACGTATGAGTACACAAGAGTAGTATTGCAAAGTTATACGGAGCAGCTAAAGTGCACGAACTCTTAGATCATTAACCAGTTACATTCTACATATATAATGTAATGATCTTAATTGCCCAAATAAGAGCATGAAGCGTTTGACCAAGACTTGCAGACATTAATATACAAATAAACTCCTTCGTGAAAATAAAGACTTGATTCCATTTCGCAGAAGCGATCAGTCGAGACAGAAATGAGGGGATGGGATTGACATTAGGTAGGTCCTAATGATTACGTCCAAATCGAATGGCCAGTGATTAAAATAATTTAAAATAACAAATCATTGAATTAGAAAGTTATCCACTATAATATCATCAATGAATAGAAACAATGATTTATTTCACGAAGTTATTCTCATCAGGATAGAAAACATCCATTACAATCAATCAATAATTCTCATTCGCATAACCGTGTGATTTTAATTTACATTTGCACAAAATCGAGGTTGCCAAGCGACACCAGGTAACTGCATAAATCCTTTAGTTGAAGTTTCGCGTTCATTGAGGCATAACTAATGAGATGTTGGGAGTAAAGGTAACAGAGTTGACCGTTTCAACGGCAGTGTGCAAGGAAAGAAATATGACCGGGATATGTAAATCTAAATGAAGCTTCTCTAACAGGCGGGTAATGTCAACATCACATTCTACAAAAGACAAACAAAATGAGGAAAGGAGGCCACAGGTATGACTTACCTGGTGGGAAACTGTCGTCGCTATCACTGGAATAACCAGCGAGTCCTGCCTCCCCCTGCAGATAGAGAAATAGTGATTATAAATAAATGTTAACAGTAAAAGAATATGTAAGGTCGCCACAAATAAATGCTCATTTGCGAGATTCAATCCCGGTACTTATTTGTCATTTTAATCGAAAGAAAACGAGAATCTCAGAAAGGGCTTCATGAGGCACCAAATGGAATAACGAAAACATCACGTTGAGACAAAAAATTATAAAAAAGTTTGGAGCAATGTTAGTTGCCCAATCTTTGTAGTTTACAGCATGGATTATCAAATGCAGAAAAGTGTGAGTTACTTGTGTCAAGACAAACAAATCACTTTATGAAAATTACCCTTACTCGAATTTCATTACGTGAATATACCTTGCTGTGATTGTTATTTGGTAGGTTGGTAATATTGCATTGCAGTTCTGTTCTGTTGGGATATGGCAACATTACGAGTAGACGACAAGTTGTAAACATTGTAGGCACAATGGCCAGGGTCATGTGTGATACCAGTACACTTGGATAAACGTCAACATTTGAATAATAAATTTGGAATGATGTGAAGGAGATTTGCATTCTTTCGTTCTTGCAAAATTTTTCTTGTGTTGCAGATGTATTGTTTGAAGTTTTGTGTTCAATAAAGCCTAAAAGCTAGGCCTAGTTTCATTATGATTTATTGAACACAAAATATAACAAGATGGAAAGACTGCTGAAACCAGAAAGGATAGACACTGACCCTAGTTCGTCATCTGCGGCTTAAGAATTTAAACACTGGTTCAAGACTTTTGAAAACTTCTTAGCTCCCCTTCCTCAGGATAGTTTGAACAGGCTAAGACTTTTTACTAACTTATTGTCACCTAAAATTTATGAGAATATTTCTGAATGTGCTACATATGAGGATACTATTAAGATTCTAAAATCACAATATGTTAAACCTACCAATGAAGTGTTTGCACGACATCGTTTGGCTAACCGTCGTCAGCAAGTTGGAGAATCCATATCTTCAGGCTTTAAGTTACTTAGCAAAGAACGTAATTTCAGGCGGTGACAGATATTCAGTATTGCGAGGAGTCTAATAGGGATGCATTTATTAGTGGCCTACAGTTACCATTAATGGAACACTCCCACTACATCTAAACATATGCCCCACTTAACTAAAACACCCCCACTAAATTTGAGGGCGAGAAAATTATTGAATGATTTAGACTTTTAGAGGTTATCTGGCATCGTGACAACGAAGATCACTGACGCCGAAATCAGTTTTGAATATTAGCATAAAATTAATAAAGATAAATATCAATGATTAGTATAAAATAAATTAAAATAAATATAAATTATTAGCATAAATTTCAGCAAAGTAAAATGTCTTAAAATGATAAAAGCAAAGATGTTTTATAAATTTTGGAGCAAAGATGTTTTATTAAGTTTTGGAGGGAAGACCAGCCTTCAACCGCAAATTAAATAATTGTCGCTGGCCATCATAGATCACATCCTCTCGAGGATCTTGGAAAGAATGTAGTACCTGCCATCCCAACCAAGAGCCTCGGAGAAGTACCGACGTCAAAGGTCCCCAAGTCAGGGGCATTCAATCAGCAAATGCCTAAAAGTCAAGGGGGCTAAACAGTCCTCATAAAATGGCTGGTATTCTCCAGTTATAAGATACTTTTGAGTCAGCCGAGTATGACTAATTCTTATTCTACATAAAGCAGTTTCCCATCTCCTGGGCATATTACCATACTTCTAAGGAGATATCACACTAGTAATCTCTTTCATTTTATTTGGGTGGCCAGTTCCATCGTCCTTGTCAGATGTTTAAGAATGGTAGTCTAATTTCTGGAAAGAACTCTCAAATAACAGAAACTTAAAATGAATCCATTGCAAATTTTTTAAACTAAAGGGTTTGAAGAATTAAAGTACTAAGCGCTTGCAGAACACTCTTAGAATAAGAGAAAATAACAAAATTTCCTTCATCAAAAGTGCTATTTTCTTTACAGCTACCAGATACCACATAACTCTTCTGTGAAAATTGAAGCCGTGAGAGGAAGAGCACCTTTCCAAATTAAAATATTATTAAAACTCCAAAACCAACGCCAGCGCTAGATTTAGAGCCATCAGTAACGATGAAATTACAGTAATCATGTTCTACAACATGTTTTATAAACATTGGGCGGACTTCAACATCTGTCGTATATTTCTAAGAACCAATAAAAACATTTACAGAAATCTACCTCTGATAAATTCAAGAGGAGTTACTGGTATCTTAAATGGAAGTACTTTGTCCCTGAGTATATATAAATTCAATAGAATCTGTTTAACCCTAAACTCATAAGGCTGAGGAGATTCCAGGTGTGTTTCATAAAGCATAGAAGACTGGCAATATAGATCCAATGGTAGCACTCCGGCATCAACTAAGAGACTCGGAATCGGCGAAGTTTTAATGCCCCTGTAAGCCAGTCTTATAATCTGCATGGTGTACATAATCTAAAGCTTTCAAACTGGCTTGGAGTTGCAGATGAATAATGTCACACTCATTAAGGAGAGCTCAGAAAAAATCAATGCTTTATATACCCTTAAAAAGAGGTTTTTATTTGCACTCCAGGATGTATGTGCCAATACTTTCAAGATGTTCATAGCATCACAACAAGTATTTTTAAGATGTTTCATATGGCAGATCATGTCAATCTTTCATCAAATATTATCTAAGAATTGTCTCTTTGTACACAAGGGATGAGCTGATCTGTGGATGTACAAATTAGGATCCTGGTAGATGCCTCTAATTCAGCAGAAATGCATAACGATAGTTTTACTAGTAGAGAACTTGAAGCCATTCATGTCAGCTAATACTGCGCCACTGAACTGTGCTCTATATTTTTTTTTTTTAAATATTAAATTATCTTCTGTACAGTGTTTGCAGAATTATAAATAGCTTTAAGAATACCACATCGCCATAAGCCTTTTCTAAATAAAAAAAAAAACATATTGATATATGATGCTGCTTTGCTCCAAATTCCCCAAAATGGATGATTCCAACCAATTAATACATCAAGTTGTGGAATGCATCTCCTGAAACCAAATTGGGTTGGTGATAAAAGCCGTTTTTTTCTTTTCAAGGTACACATCAATCTTGCATTGACCATCTTCTTCATGATCTTGCATAAGACAAGAGGTCAATGCAGTAAGTCCCCGATATTTTTATTGGTACATTTTCCCTTTCGTTTTTTTTTTTTTGTTTTTTTTATTTACTCACGTTTGTATGGTTTTTGTCTCCGCGTAGTTTATCATGTTACTGGGTCATGATTTTCAGTGTCTTTTCCAACAGTCCTTCGCGTGAGAACTTCTCGCCCGAACATCGCATCCTTTTCCATCATTCAAAATCACTGTCACGCTACATAACAGGTCGAAAGCAACTCGCAACAGCGATATTCTACGTTTTCCTACCATGATGCAGGAGGCCCTCTCTAATGGACAGTCTGTGCGTGAGTTTTTGTCCCTTCCGTTTTCATGCTTTCATCAGCGACAGACACCTTGATTCAATAATACCTCTTGCAGAGGAGGTATCATTACATTAAATGTGCCCGGCATCGACAGAAAAAGAGTTAGAAGCTCTTATTAATCTTGTCACTTACCCACATTTTCCTTTAATTGCACTGGCGGTCTCAGGCAACCCCATTTCTCTCTATTTTCCAAGCGCTCATTACTTTTTCCTGTCGGATTTATCAAGTGGGTTTGATATGATTTAATGCCATTGCATGATTTTGCTGTATCTCGTCGTCTTCCATCAGCACCAGTACTTATAAAGTATACGTTTCATCCCTCAATAAAATGGTGAATCGTTGTTCTACATACCATAACTGCCACCTTATCACTAAGCACTTCACATATTTTCGACAAAGGAAAACCACTAACCGAAATATTTATATTTCAATGAAACCAACGAAACACTTTCTGAATTAAGAAATTGATTGAGGGTTTGTATCTGTTGGGGTAGAACTGAGCTAAAATGATGCTGTGTTCCTGGAAATCTGTAACTTGATATATGTAAGCTCGCTGTCAAAACTGCGAATTTGCTAATGGGTATGTTCAAGATTATGAATAAATTAACGATAAAACAACAATTTGAAGCAAAGGTGTTTTAGGACTCTGTATGTAGTATGCGACATATGAAATGCATCTTCAAAGATTGCTCTACATATGCAAAGAGTTCACAAAAGATTAATGGTGTAAACTTTTCTGAGAATGACCATTAGCACTCTTACCCCTTCAACTTTAGGACAATGGAAATTAAGAAAAAGAAACCAACCTACGGTCTTGACTAAGCAGAGAAGACAGAGAGAGAGAGAGAGAGAGAGAGAGAGAGAGAGAGAGAGAGAGAGAGAGAGAGAGAGAGAGATTCTACCAAACGATATTTGTTACATCAGAACCTTGGACGAAAGGTCAGATCTCGGTGTAATGATTTCCAATGTTTTTAACTCTTGGTACCTATACAGTCGGAGAGTTATGATTCGTTGGGAAAAAAAATCGATGACGAGTCATAAAAGTCGTAATGGAAGTACGAGCACATATTGTAGAGATAGAATAGTAGAAATGTGCACTTTGTGATAAAAGAATTAAACTTTCAGGATATTATCTCCACACAATAAAGTTTATTTTTAGATGTGGAGGTGTTCTCAGTTTGACCTTGTATGGCCTTGAGAGGTCAAATCAAGGTAAAAAAAAACATTACTTTGGATTATGCCAAAACTTGGTCTCTCTTGACATAACCGAGTCATTCAAGGTTCTAAATTGGGTTTCTTAATATGCCTTTGCATTCGTGATGCATTCCAGTTATGTAAACAAATACTTATTTGCAAAATCCAAGATGGTTGCCAAAATCACTAAATTATATCACACTTTGGGTTTTACATACTGATTATCTGTGACATGTAACTATGAAGTGTTCAGTCGGTTTTTGGTATTTTATTAATTAATGATAAATCTTTTTGAACCAACACTTGTTAGAGACACAGATAACTACCATATTAGGTGATTATTCTACACACCAGGGGTCGATGAACAGAATTGTATTCGTCACGATAACAAAAAAAAAAAATGTTCCTCTCTTTAATACATAAAAGAAGCAAATGATGCTGGATATGTGATTGAAGTGTACTCTAGGGTTTAGTTAGAACAATTCCCAGAACATGAACACAGTAATGCATTTTTACACTTGTAATGCTTGACACATCCTCTCTTGCAACCACAGTGTAGAAATTCATAGCAGGATTGTGATGTTTCAGGCAGAGTGCTCAAGAAGGGTTGCCATCCATCTCCTTCCTTTACCCTTAGCCCCAGTCTGAGGAACTTAGCACCTGAAGCTGAGAATCGAACCAATGCCTGATTCCATACAGTGGCTTGGTATATAGCTGGCTTCACAAGTTGCACAAGAGCAGCCTGTGTGGGTGGTAAATTTCAAGAGTTCTTCCTTCTGGGGAAAGAGACGCTTCTTTGCATCATTGATATCCATGATGTCACTAGCTCTATTGTAGGTAGATTGACAAATCGTTTAAGATGTGAGAGTGAAAGCTCAGTTCATACTGTTTGGCATTTGAAGCATTTCTCCGAAGGCCTCTGTTAAACGAGGGATAAACACACCCAGTGTGTCCCATGAGCCTTCCTTTTCTCTGCCCCCAAATGCTAATGTAGTATTCATAACTGTATACATGCAATGCATGTAATGTGGAAGATATTGCTGGGGGTAGATAACAGACGACTTGGCCAATGCTGATGTTCTTCAAGCAGCATCCAGTGCCAAACTGAATCCACATTTAATCTGGATGTATAGTAATAAAGTGCCACAGCCAACACAACTATGTCTGTGTCGACTGTCCTGAATCATAACATTTTGTTCCCTTCTTCACCGTGTCTGCTGCATGAATGGAAAATCCTGGTGTCAGGCTTCCCCTTGTGTACATGGCTGCATGGATTCTCTTGTCACAGTCTGGAGGAGAACTCAGTACCCCTGGTTCCACTTTGTTTCATTACACCCCTTTTCCCGTTTCCCATCCATTGGGTCATTGTTTCTTCACTTTTGGCGGGACCTCAAGAAGCTGAAAAGTTCCATTCTGTTTTCAGCATTAGACAAGAAGTCCTTCCAGGTCTTTAGTACTATAGTGGCTGGCTCAACAAGTCTTCTCTTTCCCTTAACTGTTTTTTACCGTGTCATATATTTCAAACTATCTGCCACATAGATATCCCATATGATATCCTGTCTCTAGGCCTTTTGTAGCTGGGAAGATTCATAGGGGACAAACACAATATCTGCATACTCCTAGAAGGTTTTAGCTGTGCCAGGATTTACCATCAGCACAGCAACAGCTGCATCTATTAGCAATGCATCTACTGCATAATCCTAAGGCAAGTCATTATGACCTTCAAGAAGGCATGTTAGAAGCCCAGCCTTTGTGTCAAGCCAGATCTTTCCTCCTTGAGATAAGATGGTGGTGTTGGCTGGTTCTCATGTTCGAAGAACTGGTCAAGTTCTCCCTCCCGAGTCTGACATGATATGTACAACCTTGAGAAAAGGCTCCAGTCATTCTACAGTGCTACCAGCTGTACCTTCTGTTTTGACCTCATTTTTGCAGAAGGTGTACTAAACACCATTTGTTTTTTGGGGATTGAGTCTGAGAATGGGCTTTGAGCATTTCACCAGCTTTTCCTCTACAAATTTACCTTACTGCTCCCTGCCCACAGATTCCAATTTCCAAACAGTACCTCTGACAGAGTAATCAGCCACATCTTGACATTGTGCACATATTGTCCAGTCAGTTGGCTGTGTATGAATTCTTGGATTTTTCAGGCACGTCAGTATTTACAAACAAGTGACGTTTTGACATCTTGGATATCATTTAAAGCATAGGAAAGCACAGACGGAGTTAGTAAGCAGCAACATCTACATCTAATTTGCACTACATCGATAGCACATTCACACATTACGCAGTCCACCAACACTATACCAAACTTTGTGCATGGACACCTCTTACATACAAAAGAGTAAAGGGCATTCGTCATTAAATAACGAGCAAAATAGATATAGGAATAAGCATTTTTACACTTACAAAGCATTGACAGAAAAACTGTTCAAGTATATATGTATTTAACAGAAAACTATGTACGAACATTAGGTGGCATTTTTGTGTTGTGGTTACAACAGAGAAAAGATATTTAGCAGATAAATATTGGATGCTGTTTGCACATTCGATATGACTATGCAAGTAATATGCATGTATGGTTCTCATTATGAGTCATGTGCAATAACAAATAAATCATGCTATACTATAGAAGATATTGATATTCAAGCAGTTATTCAAGGTGTGCAAAGGAATGGGAACCAGGTTCAAAGTAACTTTGGCTGTGACTTTAAACAACTTCCGAAACAACTTTCTTTACAGAAACATTTATGCAATATGAAGTGATTGCAAGTTAGGTAACTACAAGAATAAATATCCAGTACAAATTCTATCAGTATTGGGCTTGCTGGGACTCTTGAATATAAAGGAACTTCAAAATTTAGACAGATTTGTGCACTTCTGGCTAATTAGATGTGTCATTTATTATTGAAATGCATCTAGAATGAAAGGGTGTGTTATAAAACTCCAATTTAGAGATCTGAATGACTCAAATATATTGAAGGATTAATGAAGAGCAAAGTTATGACAAACTAAAATATAATGGTATTGTTTACCTTGATTTGACCTCTCAAGGTCATCCAGTGTCAAAGTGAGAATGCCTTCACGTCTTGAAATAAACCTTATGGTATAAACGTAATATCCTGAAAGTTTCATGCTTTTATCACAAAGTGCACAATCCTATTGCTTAACAGCTTTGCTAGAATAGACACTGTCATGTTCATGTCAGCATTACATTTATCATCTCATTTGTTATTGAAAGATGGTCATAGTTTTAATTTCGGCGAAGCCATATTGAAAATCCCCGTATTTATAGGATCCAAATTAAAACAGACATATCCTACTTCAAGACTGACAAGATTACAGAGGCAGCTATGCATTATAGAAGACTCCTGATGGTGAAGTATTTCTCCTGAAATTTTTATGCCCACTAAGTCATTGGCTAGACTGAAAAAAAAGAAGTGATGGGGAGGGGAGTATAGGGGGAGGTGGGGGTGGGGGGGCCAGAAATGTCCCTCTTTTATTAACTGGCGTTCTTCTGCAAACACATACTAATCAACCGGAGGGAATCCTGTGCGACCTGAGAAGGATTTGAAGCTGATCATTTTCTTCCTTTCTTCGTTTTCTGTTTTTCTTTCCATTTCTATCTATGTTTGTTTGTTTGTTTCTTTCTTCGTCAGATTTTGTTGTTCTCGCATCATTTTGAAAATATATTCTGGCACTGATACAAGTGATTTTTTACTTTCAAGCTTCATGAATTTTTTATTCTGTCATTGTTTTCACCCGTTTCTACATGCATGTAATTTTAGATTTTATTACTACTTAACCGGTTAACTTCTGATTACAAACTACGCAGCCTTTGGCTGATTATAATTGGGCAAAACAGTCCAGGCGATTATATGTTAGAAAAGACCGTGTGCTCTTCCAAACAAACAAAACTGTATCATAAACCTGGCACCTATAAGTGAACAAATATATATAATATATATATATATATATATATATATATATATATATATATATATATATATATATTTAAAATGACCGCAATTTATTCATCCAACAAGCTATTTCCATTTGTCACTTTCTAGCGCTTTTTAACGCAATGTCCAATGCAGCCTTAAAAGTAGCAATTATCTGCAAATAAAAGAGTACAATAGCACTCCTTACATTGTGTTACACAAACATTCCAGATGAAACTTTTTACATACGATTTGTTAAGGGGGAAATGATATTCAGTGACTCACAGTTACAGAAATGCCGCTTTTGTCAAATTTGGAAGAGACATGATATTTCTCGAGTCGAATTTCATTCAATCAAGGTTTCTCTCTCTCTCTCTCTCTCTCTCTCTCCACAAAACATAGGAAAACACGAGAGTCTGATGATAAGTAATAGTTCAGCAATTATTTCAGTATGTAGATGCAGGTGTCGGTTGAGTGGTTTGCTTTAAATCCGAACTGGCTGTCAGTGGTGCCTAAAAAAGGTAGAGGGTGTAATGAGCAAATCTTATCCTTAAGGCTTATGATGGACTATGCACTCTTCAAGAAAAAGAAACAGTATGTTTTATTTGTAGATTTTAGTAATGCATACGACCGTGTGCCGAGATATAAGTTAATCGAGTGTCTCAAAGAGAAAGGTTGTGGATTGATTATGTTAATGGACATACATAAGATCTATGCTTGTGCATGAGCGTGCTGTAATCAGCTATGATTATATTAACTGTTGGAAAACGTCAGGGTGCCCCAACAATCTGTCTGTTATTTGTAATTTATCTAGACAAAATGGTCAAAATGATAGAGGAGGGAATTGGCAGAGATGGGTTTTTAGGGGACAATGCATACGCTATTAATGATCGATGACACAGTTATTTTAAGTATATCAAGAGAAAACGTTTGGAGAAAATAGGGATTATGTTGGATTACTGTTACTCGTATGGGATAATTGTTAATGAAAAAAGACGAAGGTTTTTG
Source organism: Macrobrachium nipponense (assembly GCF_015104395.2). NCBI lineage: Eukaryota > Metazoa > Arthropoda > Malacostraca > Decapoda > Palaemonidae > Macrobrachium > Macrobrachium nipponense. The sequence goes on along the minus strand of NC_087202.1, from coordinate 146,570,554 downwards.
TAGGAAAGGAAATGTAAGAGATAAAGAGTCTTTAGTCATAAATAATATCAAGATAGACCATTGTGAGAAATATCTGTATCTTGGTTTACGGCTGATGTCAAAATGCAATTAGTGCTTAAGCAACAGAAATGGAGAATGCAAACACCATTAGCAATTTCTCAATATTTTGTAATAACAATACAACAATGTAATATGCATATAAAGTCAAATTTCTTAAAGCAGGTTAGGAGCTTCACTCCTATATAGCGTCGAAAGTTGGCTCACAACCAACTTAACACGCATGGAGAGGTCGTATGATTAGGCTGTTAGATGTTCATTAGGAGTCCGAAATAATTCACCCATGACACTGTGCTTAGTGGAGACTGGTCTCGAGTTTTTTCCTCGTGAAGTGTAAATAAGGAGAAAACGTTTCCTAGAAAAGAAATTGAAATGTCCGCCAATCATGGAAGGAGAGGCAGGACTGACCCTCCAAAGCAAACGGAGACACATAACAACCTAAAATAATGACGCAAGGAAGGGAAGAAAAGTGAAAGCTGTCATTATGAAAGGGCAACAACATCCCCTACTGGAATTCCCCAGAGAAATTATGAATCTGGTCGCGGTTGCTGTAGGTCTCATTAAGGTCGTTCCTTTTTTCCGTTTTCTTTCATTCCGTGTCATTTTTCCCTCTGACCTGTGAGGGCTACAGGAGGACCTACCCGAAGGGAATTAGGTGGAGGGCATCCAATAAAATAAAAGAGGGTTGTTTAGGGCCACAGTACTCTTGGGAGGCCTGTTCAAATGAAGTCTGCTTAATGGAAAGGAGACTATTTCCAATAAGACCAGTGGGTAGCAAATGAGTGACGACTGTAGTTGAGTACAGAATGTTTGAGAGAATTGTTACGGGTATTATATTATTATATATTATTTTATATTATTATTATTATTCAGACGATGAAACCATGTTCATATATGGGCCACTGACTTGAAATTCGACCTTCCAAATAATAAGGTGTTCATCAGAAATCAGTAAGAGGTATAAGAGAAATACAGAAAGAAGAGATCCCACTTATTAAAAAAAATAAATTGAATTAATAAATAGGTAAAATGTATTAATTAGTACTGGAATTAATTTATAAGAAATATGTATAAAATAGTATAAATGTAAAATAAAGCTTCCATTTACAGTACTCTTACAGTTCACAGCTCGACGAATTTCACTGACCATTATGACTGTAACGTCCCTGTGAATAGGGGACGGGCAGTCTGAAGAAGCCCGTAGGTTTCCCTGCCGAGTCATCAGGTAGTCACTGTCTGGTTATCCCAGGTCTTAGCTTGGGTGGAAAAGGATCTTACATATTCAGTCTCTTAGACACTGTACACCTGTGCAGTGCTTATGCCTTTGCCACTTCTGCAGATGAGCGACCTTGATGTGTGTACTCTTTGATATCGTCACCTCTCTAAGCGCTACTTGGAACTGCAAATCACTTCTTCCTTAATCTCTGACTATCAATGATATGATGTTTTATTTGTAATCCTCTGAAGAATACTCCACAATCTGAGCTTATGCAGTCAAAAGGGAAGTAAATAATTATGGATGAAGCTAAGACGAGATAATCATGATCACAGAATAGGAGTCCAGGAATTAAAAGCCACAATGAATGAAGGGAATGGCGATCAAGGTCTTTAGTAAAGAAAAAGTATAAAGCTGTTCAGATGAACTGCATGTTGTAGGAAATAGAAAAAGACGGTTGAAATTGTGAAATAAATAGTAAAGAGATGACTTGGAAAACGGACAGAACATGGTTCAAAACGGTATAAAATCTTTGACTGTATGTAGAAAGTGGAAGATGTGTTTGAAAGACTGATCCGCTGGTACTTCATTTCTTATTAATAGTGTGCATATGATTTTTCCAATGAGTGAACCTCCGGTGTAACTTTTTTTTATAAGACATACTAAAAAATAAATAAATAAAACCACAGAATTTTTAAGAATGGCAGAGATCATATGCATAATATTTAATAACTTTCTTCATCAACCCTGTCTCCGAGAGAGAGAGAGAGAGAGAGAGAGAGAGAGAGAGAGAGAGAGAGAGAGAGAGAGAGATAATTCTGGGTTCACGTTTGCCTTTTCCTTTGTGTACATATGGCATCATCATGCTAGCTTGCTCTTCTTCTCATCTTTATGATTTCCTGGGATATCTTAGTCTGGCTTTTGTTGACCCTTCATTGGAAACAGATTTTCTATTAAAACTGATATTCACCAACAATTTCATTTCCCTCCCCAACTCTTATAACTGACTTAGTAGGAATGGGCATTGATATTGTTTCCCTGATTGGAGGTAAAAATCGGAATTTGTTTATCCATAGTGCAAAAAACACCTTCACAGATAGTAAAATAAAATTCGACAATTCTTTTGATGTTTTTCTAGAGCGTCAGCTATTCCTCCTGTCCATGGGGAATTCACAAGTAAATATATATGCACTGAACCATCGCAAAGTTGTTCTAACATTCACTTCCGAGCTAAATACGGTATTCACGACCTATTTCACTCGCATTCTTATTCTTAAGTGCGAAATTAAATTCCCACAATACAGGAAACGCAGTCTCTAGGAAACGCGTCGAATCAGGTGCCACATTTCTGTCCTGTTGCTCATTTGTTTATTATCTCTATTTCCGGCGTTTCTGAGGAGGGACTCTTTGTTAATGCGACATCGACTGTCAAAGAGTAATTGTGCACGGAGATCATAAATGTTTATGTCATGGAGATGATTTCCATAAAGAGGAGAGAAACGGATATCGAACACTTTTGCATGTCCTGAGAAAATTTTTTTTACTGTGGCTGGAAAAGTGAATTGACCTGACCCAGAACCAAGTAACAAGCCTCTCCAATATGTGAAAGAAGAAAGTTACTGGCAATGTAATAATAAGTGCATTGGCTGTTGCGTCGTCGCTCTTTGTAGGGAGAGAGAGAGAGAGAGAGAGAGAGAGAGAGAGAGAGAGAGAGAGACCCATTGTGCCATAAAGACCTTTACACAGAATGGATGATGGAAGGTCATTTATCGAAAACATTGCCATCTGTTCAACTGCCAGGGGAACAAAAGAAAAACATTCAGTAAATATCCTGGATAGTGACGGATAAGAACAAGCAAAGCCTTTATGTTTTGGATCAAAAAGAGAATTCATATTAAAGAAGAAATTCAAAGTTTCAAGATCTGGAGGTTTTAATTATGCGATATTTTCATAATTGGTTTGAGGTGAACAACGAAATTAAAGGTTTCTGAGCAGTGAAATAGATGAGCTATTGTAAGTAATGGTAGGCAGACTTTCATTAATGAATGAAGACTTTTTTTTTTTTTTAGATAATGCAAGAGGGAAATGAGGCAGACTGATAATCTCTAGATATAGAGGTAAAGTTTCTTGGTTGATGGAACAAACCAGAGCAGAACACTACGTGATACTAAAAATGAACCGGTAAAGGAAATAAGGTCAAACTTCGAAAC
>NC_087202.1:146554571-146562071 GCF_015104395.2 Macrobrachium nipponense | reverse complement strand
ATTTCATGCCCCTTCAATAGTTTGTAAATTTTTCTAATGAGAGAAAGTAGTGTGTAACGTTCCCCACGTGTTCCTCGCCCTAGTACTGATGCTAGAATGCAATCTCTTTGCAGTCAAACACAAAGCCTGATTGTGGAAGAAATTGGGAACCCTTTTGAATAAGTCATGCATTTAAATAACCCGTTTGCGCAAAACTCTGATCGCCTTGTCTGGCTCATTTCTCAGCCACGTATTTCCGGTGGAGCGACAATCATCCACCTCATTAGTTACTGGACCTACAGAACTTAATGTAAATATAGGTCATTTAAAACTAAAATCCAGTGTTTATGTAAATTCCCCCTTTTTCAGTAATGTCGGCCTTCTGCCGTAGTTTTTTTGTTGTCGTCATCTCTCGTCCCTCCATTCAAGGCCATTTTTAAGAGGGTTAGAGCACATTTTCTAGGAGGGAATGAAGAGTTCATAACAATATATATATATTATATATATATATATATCATTCATTGAATAGAATGGCTTTCTCACTGTTAACCAGCTTTTTTGAAATTGCTTCATATTTTCTAATTATTTTCTTTACTTCATTGTTCAGGTTACTAATGGACACATAATGGGGTTCTTCCATTTACTCCAGTATTTTTACACGCGACAGCTGTTTCGTCAACCTATACGTATTGACGTTTTCAAGCGTACTGATACAAATATGAGCCTACATGCGTTTGTGACGTCATGAGGACGGAAAGGTAGTACAATTGCCAGATACCTAGTTTTAAGTATTTACAAAAGACTATAGTGAAACATAAAATAAGGACAAATAAATAATATATGTTAACAACAGAAATTAAATAAAAAAGTTGAAAGTAAGTTATTATATGCACATTATACATAAATATATATTAATTACATATATGTCTAATTCACTGAAAGTCAGTGTGCGCTCCTGTCCGCGTGTGGGGGCTTTGTCCCACGCGGTTGAAGGACTGCCTCCTACACGAGGGCAAGGATCGGTCTGCCTCACGTTGGATGTTAAGGCTGGGACGTTTGCATTGCGATGCTGACTACTTCTGATATCAATAAACGATTGTAGTTGCCTTCCTTGTGTATTATTTTGGTGTTTGTGAGAAGTTCTTGTAATGATGGTTTTTTATTGTGGGTATCCACAAAGTGCTGATGAATGGCTCCTTGGTTTCTGTGGGCCTGCATGCGACGTTTGAGTGTGGTGGTTGTGTGTCCGATATAGCATTTTTGGGGGGACTGACATTGCTCGTCAGCACAGACAAACTTGTATACTATATCAGATTTAACCTCTTTCTCCGTCGATGGGGCCGTACTATTTTTCATTACCAAAGAGGCCGTAAGGTTTGGTTTGCAGTAAATCCTTGCTGTTATTTTGTTATATGGCGCTAGGGGGTGGTTCCTCTTCGCAGTATACCAAGGATGGCTTTCCTTTCATCTTCGTGGTGTTTGTTGTATGGATCTGATGGTATATCTATTTCTTTGTCTTTGTCTTGTGTGTTGTTCCTCGGGGTCGGATTATGGAAAGCCTCTAATCTCTTTTTTGACAACTTGCTGGATCATGTCATCTGGATATCCGTTATTTGTGAGCAGCTGTTGAACTCTGTTGATCTCTTCGTTAGTCGCTTTCCACGTGGAACAGTGTGTTATGGGCGCGTTTTATGTATGCATTTACCACAGATCGTTTATATGCATCAGGGCATTCTCCTCTAGCATTTAAACATCTTCCAGCGTCTGTCTTTTTAGTGTATACGGTGGTATTGTATTTGTTGTTCTTTTGGGTCACAAGTACGTCCAAGAAAGGGAGCATCTTCTCATCACTTCTTTCTACCCGTAAAATTTAATGTAGAATTTGCTTGGAGTTTATTTACTAATTCTTCTATGTCATTGTCGCCCTTTGTTGTGATAAAGATATCATCAATATATCTCCCATAGATTCTGGGTTTTGGGTGTTCTTCAAATGTGACCTCTTCTGTGTGTGCCATGTATGCGTTTGCGAAAAGAACCCCGAGGGGGGGAACCCATTGCCACGCCGTCCTTTTGTCGATATATTTCGCCCCTATGTGAGAGGAATGGGGCTTCCTTTGTACATGCTTCCAGCATCTCTTTTAAGATTTTTTCGGGGATCGGTAATGGTGGTTTCTCAGAGCGGTATATCTTGTCCATGATGATTTGTATTGTTTCATCCACTGGTACGTTAGTAAATAAACTTTCAACGTCCAGGGATGCTATGTCTTCGTCGGGTGCGGTGTCTTGCAGTAGGTCGATGAATTCCGTCGATGATTTTAGCGAGAACGTTGAGGGAATGTACGGCGTTATAATTTCATTCAATTTCTTAGCCACTTTATACATAGGAGATGTCATTTGGGATATAATGGGCCGTAGCTGGGTTTCCCTGTTTGTGAATCTTGACTGTGCCGTAGCAGTATCCGGGCGCAAAGTCTCCGATGATTTTTGGAAAGCTTACTGTTCTCTGCTCTTTGTTCGCTTTTTCTGTTAGTCTCATCATTTTCTTTTAGAGGTCATTTGTTGGGTCTTTTTTAAGTGGCTGAAACTTATTATTATCACTTAGTATATTATCCATTTTGGTGTCGTATTCATCTCTATTCATTATGACGTACACTGCGGTTTTATCTCCTTTGCGTATTATTATGGTTTTCGTTTTCTCTCAGTTCTTTTGCTGCTTTTTTAACTGTGGACTGACTATGCGACTAAAGTAGTTACCACGTGTTCTATTGGCCTCACCCCAGTAATTCAGCGATGCACTCTTGTTTAAGTTCGATTTTGCGTTCTTCTTTCAGTCGCAGTAGTTTATCGATTAATACTTCTGTATTAATCCTCTTGGATTCAGGGTGTGGTTTTCGTATGTAATGGCAGTTAAGGCCTAGATTTTAGTAACTGCTTTTGGTGTTCACTCAACTCTATTCCTGATAGGTTAATATACCGGCTTTTTTTCTCTTCGTTTCTCACTGGTCCACCGTTTAATATCAGAAGCTTTTTGCTATGCCTTGCACTGACTATTTTCGAATGCTTTTCTATTTCTCTTTCCACTTGTTGTTGCACAGCACATTGGGTCTCTGTGGTAGTACTATTACAGAATTCACTCCACTTTGTTGCTCTTTCTTCTTGCAGTTTGGTGATCTTTTCTGCTGATTCTTCCATTCGTCGTCGGAGGCATTTTTCCACCTCGTTCCAACTCGACCGTGCCGGCCATTATATTTAATACTTCTAGGGCACATTTTTCACGGATACAACATTCATTGAATAGAATGGCTTTCTCACTGTTAACCGCTTTTTTGAAATTGCTTCATATTTTCTAATTCTTTACTTCATTGTTCAGGTTACTAATGGACACGTAATGGGGTTCTTCCATTTACTCCAGTATTTTTACACGCGACAGCTGTTTCGTCAACCTATACGTATTGACGTTTTCAAGCGTACTGATACAAATATGAGCCTACATGCGTTTTGTGACGTCATGAGGACGGAAAGGTAGTACAATTGCCAGATACCTAGTTTTAAGTATTTACAAAAGACTATAGTGAAACATAAAATAAGACAAATAAATAAATATGTTAACAACAGAAATTAAATAAAAAGTTGTAAAGTAAGTTATTATATGCACATTATACATAAATATATATTAATTACATATATGTCTAATTCACTGAAAGTCAGTGTGCGCTCCTGTCCGCGTGTGGGGGTCTTTGTCCCACGCGGTTGAAGGACTGCCTCCTACACGAGGGCAAGGATCGGTCTGCCTCACGTTGGATGTTAAGGCTGGACGTTGCATTGCGATGCTGACTGCTTCTGATATCAATAAACGATTGTAGTTGCCTTCCTTGTGTATTATTTTGGTGTTTGAGTGAATTAGACATATATGTAATTAATATATATTTATGTATAATGTGCATATAATAACTTACTTTCAACTTTTTTATTTATGTTTCACTATAGTCTTTTGTAAATACTTAAAACTAGGTATCTGGCAATTGTACTACCTTTCCGTCCTCATGACGTCACAAAACGCATGTAGGCTATATTTGTATCAGTACGCTTGAAAACGTCAATACGTATAGGTTGACGAAAACAGCTGTCGCGTGTAAAAATACTGGAGTAAATGGAAGAACCCCATTATGTGTCCATTAGTAACCTGAACAATGAAGTAAAGAAAATAATTAGAAAATATGAAGCAATTTCAAAAAAGCTGGTTAACAGTGAGAAAGCCATTCTATTCAATGAATGTGTATCCGTGAAAAATTGTGCCCTAGAAGTATTAAATATAATGGCCGGGCACGTCGAGTTGGAACGAGGTGGAAAAATGCCTCCGACGACGAATGGAAGAATCAGCAGAAAAGATCACCAAACTGCAAGAAGAAAGAGCAACAAAGTGGAGTGAATTCTGTAATAGTACTACCACAGAGACCCAATGTGCTGTGCAACAACAAGTGAAAGAGAAATAGAAAAGCATTCGAAAATAGTCAGTGCAAGGCATAGCAAAAAGCTTCTGATATTAAACGGTGGACCAGTGAGAAACGAAGAGAAAAAGCCGGGTATATTAACCTATCAGGAATAGAGTTGAGTGAACACCAAAAGCAGTTACTAAATCTAGGCCTGAACTGCCATTACATACGAAAACCACTGAACCCTGAATCCAAGAGGATTAATACAGAAAGTATTAATCGATAAACTACTGCGACTGAAAGAAGAACGCAAAAATCGAACTTAAACAAGAGTGCATCGCTGAATTACTGGGTGAGGCCAATAGAACACGTGGTAACTACTTTAGTCGCATAGTCATCCACAGTTAAAAAAAGCAGCAAAAGAACTGAGAGAAAACGAAACCATAATAATACGCAAAGGAGATAAAAACCGCAGTGTAACGTCATAATGAATAGAGATGAATACGACACCAAAATGGATAATATACTAAGTGATAATAATAAGTTTCAGCCACTTAAAAAAGACCCAACAAATGACCTCAAAAAGAAAATGATGATGACTAACAGAAAAAGCGAACAAAGAGCAGAGAACAGTAAGCTTTCCAAAAATCATCGGAGACTTTGCGCCCGGATACTGCTACGGCACAGTCAAGATTCACAAACGGGAAACCCGCTACGGCCCATTATATACCAAATGACATCTCCTATGTATAAAGTGGCTAAGAAATTGAATGAAATTATAACGCCGTACATTCCCTCAACGTTCTCGCTAAATCATCGCGGAATTCATCGACCTACTGCAAGACACCGCACCCGACGAAGACATAGCATCCCTGGACGTTGAAAGTTTATTTACTAACGTACCAGTGGATTGAAACATACAAATCATCATGGACAAGATATACCGCTCTGAGAAACCACCATTACCGATCCCCGAAAAAATCTTAAAAGAGATGCTGGAAGCATGTACAAGGAAGCCCCATTCCTCTCACATAGGGCGAAATATATCGACAAAAGGACGGCGTGGCAATGGGTTCCCCCCTCGGGGTTCTTTTTCGCAAACGCATACATGGCACACACAGAAGATCACATTTGAAGAACACCCAAACCCAGAATCTATGGGAGATATATTGATGATATCTTTATCACAACAAAGGGCGACAATGAACATGAAGAATTAGTAAATAAACTCCAAGCAAATTCTACATTAAATTTACGGTAGAAAGAAGTGATGAGAAGATGCTCCCTTTCTTTGGACGTACTTGTGACCCTAAAAGAACAACAAATACAATACCACCGTATACACTAAAAAAGACAGACGCTGGAAGGATGTTTAAATGCTAGAGAGAATGCCCTGATGCATATAAACGATCTGTGGTAAATGCATACATAAAACGCGCCATAACACACTGTTCACGTGGAAAGCGACTAACGAAGAGATCAACAGAGTTCAACAGCTGCTCACAAATAACGGATATCCAGATGACATGATCCAGCAAAGTTGTCAAAAAAGAGATTAGAGGCTTTCCATAATCCGACCCCGAGGAACAACACACAAGACAAAGACAAAGAATAGTGATATACCATCAGATACCATACAACAAACACCACGAAGATGAAAGGAAAGCCATCCTTGGTATACTGCGAAGAGGAACACCCCCCTAGCGCCATATAACAAAATAACAGCAAGGATTTACTGCAAACCAAACCTTACGGCCTCTTGGTAATGAAAAATAGTACGGCCCCATCGACGGAGAAAGAGGTTAAATCTGATATAGTATACAAGTTTTGTCTGTGCTGACGAGCAATGTCAGTCCCCCAAAAATGCTATATCGGACACACAACCACCACACTCAAACGTCGCATGCAGGCCCACAGAAACCAAGGAGCCATTCATCAGCACTTGTGGACCCACAATAAAAACCATCATTACAAGAACTTCTCACAAACACCAAAATAATACACAAGGAAGGCAACTACAATCGTTTATTGATATCAGAAGCAGTCAGCATCGCAATGCAACGTCCCGCCTTAACATCCAACGTGAGCAGACCGATCCTTGCCCTCGTGTAGGAGGCAGTCCTTCAACCGCGTGGGACAAAGCCCCCACACGCGGACAGGAGCGCACACTGACTTTCAGTGAATTAGACATATATGTAATTAATATATATTTATGTATAATGTGCATATAATAACTTACTTTCAACTTTTTTATTTAATTTCTGTTGTTAACATATTTATTTATTTGTCTTATTTTATGTTTCACTATAGTCTTTTGTAAATACTTAAAACTAGGTATCTGGCAATTGTACTACCTTTCCGTCCTCATGACGTCACAAAACGCATGTAGGCTCATATTTGTATCAGTACGCTTGAAAACGTCAATACGTATAGGTTGACGAAACAGCTGTCGCGTGTAAAAATACTGGAGTAAATGGAAGAACCCATTATGTGTCCATTAGTAACCTGAACAATGAAGTAAAGAAAATAATTAGAAAATATGAAGCAATTTCAAAAAAGCTGGTTAACAGTGAGAAAGCCATTCTATTCAATGAATGTTGTCCGTGAAATTGTGCCCAGAAGTATTAAATATATTATATATATATATATATATAGTATATATATATATATATATATATATATATATATATATATATATATATATATATACATTATATATATATATATATATATATATATATATATATATATATATATATATATATATATATATATATATATACATACTACATATATATATATATATATATATATATATATTATATATACATATATGTATATATATAGTGTGCGTGCGCAACGCAACGTATTCTATCGCTCATGTAGTTACTAGTCGTTAATCCATACCCTGGGAAAGACATCAATCTTCCCCAGATATCACGAAAGTATCATCCAGAATATCTTATAAACATAAAACCAGCGCACCCTATCCATTCTCCTTCTTTCTAATAACCGACAGACACTTCTGAAGTGTCCGTGACGAATCGTGCTCATATCCCAGAGGTTCCTTTACAACCCTCGTCCTCGT
>NC_087202.1:146492071-146549571 GCF_015104395.2 Macrobrachium nipponense | reverse complement strand
TAGTCTCACCTCCAAGGTTGATGTCCAAGATCAAAAAAAAGAACAGTAACCACAAAGGGCTCATGACCTGGTGATTGCTAGACTTAGGGCCGAGCAACCTAGTCAAGCTGTGGCACCCTCTGTGATGAAAGGGGTAAATAGTCTTGTTCAGCCTTGGTCAGATGACAAACCAGAAAGTCGGTTACATCATATCAAGTGGTTGTCTGAGAATTACCCGCCTACGTCCTCAGAGGCAGCTCTCATATTAAACGAACATATCCAAGGGAAGGGTTATATCACCTTGTGATACTTGTCTGCATAGGAGCAAGGAGACCTCACCCTCATAAGGCAAGCTATCACCTGTGCCTAGGAAATCATGCCAGAGAAGTGGCAACAGATCGGACGAGGTTTGCCCAAGGACGGTGGACAAAACTGGATGGAATGGATATACTACCATAAGGATAGGAATTTCAACTTCTGAATGGAGCCCCTTCTGGTCTCTGATTTCACGGCCATTGTAGAGCGAATAAAAATAGATTTATTTTATGTACCAAGTGCCCTCGCCACTTTTATTCATGAATGATGTTATTACGCACCAGGTGCCCTCGCCACCTTTATTCATGAATGTTGCCCTGAAGCATTGGCTGAGTGATGTAGAATAGCTGATGAGTGGGAACACACCACACCTATCTGAGCACCCTGAGTTTACAGCTGCCACTGCCCAGCCATAGAACAGCACCACTCCCAAACAGTTCTTGTAATGTATGTAAGAATCCTAGGCACAAAGCCGAGAAGTGCTGCAACAAGCCTGGAAATCACTGCAACTCTGGATTGACTCGGGACTCTGCTGTCACGGCAGGATAGCATCCTCGTTCTGCTGCAAATTCATCGGGGGATAAGCGAGACTACAGCAAGGACATCTGCTGGGATTGTAAAACAGTCAGGCAAGCACCGTAGGTCCTCCGAATAGCTGAGGACAGGCATATGATGAGCACATCACCATATGCTGGTTTAACGGCAATTCCTTTGACCTCCAAATGCTCTGCCTAACTGTCACCCAGGGCAACCCCCAGATAACAAGATACAGTCTTCTCTCAATTAACACGAGAGTTACATTCCTGGAGTGTGTGTGTTAATTAAAAACATGTTATTTAAACATATTTTTCCCATAAGAAATAACAGTAATAAGGAGGTTACATTCCTGAATTTAGGGAACTCTGTACTGCATTATTAGTATGATACTATGTAGGTCAGACAAAAAAGAAAAACAGAACAAAATCTTTCACTTTATGTCTTTTGTTTTATTAATAAATACAGTACACAAAGTCTTTCACTTTATCTTTGGTTTTTCTCAAAAAACTGCTCCAGTTTGATCTCTGTTGCCTTCTTCTCTGTGTAGCAATTTAAATCACCCATCACCTTCCTTGCTACAGTTGCACTTCTCGTTACGTTAGAATCACAACTGGTCAGTGAGTCCACCTGCTTTCACTAGATGATGCGGGTAACTTGAAAACAACACTCGGGCGCCAATTTGCATTGAAACAAAATTTTCACGAATTTTAAAATTTTAAAATATTTTCTAGCTGCGTTGAATAAAAAAAAGAGTTAATTAAACGTGTCTATTGAGAGGTGACTGTATCACTGGTTCAGAATCACAGACAAACTTACAACCGAACATGCCATGCTAGCAGGACAAGACTTCCTACACTGGAGGGATTCGAACATAACTCTGAAGTGCATGACAGCATTGCTCCATGAATCTAAAAAAGATAAATCCTCTGAAAACAATCTCTTGCAGGGTGTCTGTCTCAGAGACATACCTTGGCTCTGTCTCGGAGAAATACCTTGGCTGAGGGAACCTTGCACAACTACTCCTGTAGTAAAACCATCCTGCCTAATCACGGGCGCTGATGCCTCCAACACTAGCTGAAGTCGTGACCACCTGATGTCTGCACAATCAAATGTGGAACTATAGGAGATCTGTAAGGATGGTCCTATGGACTTGGAATCCAAGGGAAACCATTCCCAATGGCAGTACCTCCTCAAGAAAGAAGCACTGTTATGTGTGTTGCAAGGGAAAACAGACCCTGTCAACATCCTCTACAAGCATCTTGTAGCACCTAACAAGCTGCAACAATGGGTCATTCGACTAGCCTACAATGGGATAGGATGACACTTCGGTATCATCCACACCACCAAAGTCTTAATGGACAACTTTTATTGGACTTGGCTGAGGAAAGCAGCTAAAACTTATGTTGCTATGTGTCCCACTTGTCAGATGGTGGGCAATTCCAATGAAAGGATACCCAGAGCCAAGTTACATAACATACCCTCTGTTAGTGTTCCCTTCTGGGACATTATTATAGACTACCACATGCCTCACTGACACACCTGCTCCAAGGCGGGAAACTCCCATGCCTCATAGTCATAAATGGATTCACCCGCTAGGCGAAAGCCATACTCAAGAGCTACAGAATTGATTGCAAGCAGCTTGGCCCATCGCTCAAGCAATGGAAAGCGCAACACTGGAAAGAGTATGAGATCAAGTTTGATAAAAAAAAAAGAGCAAGAACACAGACATTTTCAATGAGAGTAGAGGTCCTTGTCCTCAAGACTGGAGCATCCTGGCCACTAGACACAGTTTACCGGGTCCCATATAGTGCTAGCCAAGAGAAGTAACCTGAACTATTTAGTGAACTGTGGCAAAGGCAAGCCAAGTGGTTCCATGTGAATTTGCTTATGACCCCCAGCCTCCTTAATCCAACTCCCAGGTTCTAATATAAGTTACATCATCCCAGGTTTAACCGAAAACCACATTGGTCCTAGAACACCATGTAAATCATGAGGATAGCACTCAGCCAATCACTCAGGGATTTTACATCGTTAATCCACAGAAGGCCGGGAGTGCATAAAACAACAAGTCGAGTTGCAATGAAAACTTGGTCTAATTGAACCGAGCAATTGTGCTTGTACCAAAAGAGGGAGGAGGAGGAAATTAAAGTCACAAAACCTGAATAATATCCTCTCCTGAAAATACAGTGAACCCCTGTATTCGAGCACTCTGGATTCGCGGACTCACATTTTCGCAGACTTTTATCTGGAACATATTCACTCATTATTTGCAGAGAATTCGCCTATTCAAGGCATTTTTTTATGAGAAATATCCTCAAATTTTTAGTGGTTTTTTCTTGAGTTTTAACTAACAAAATAGGCAGTTTTAAGTTTTATAGTGGTTTCAACTATTCATTGGGGGGGTGGGAGTTGGTTTGCAGCTCCTTTCCTACATAAAATCGACTCAGTGGAGTCACACCCACTGACCACTTTTACAACTCAAGATGGCTTCTACCAATATACAGTAATGCCCTTCAGTTTAAAAAATGCACCAGGCTGTTTCCAAAGATTGATGAACAAGGTTCTTGCTGGGATTGAAAACTGTGCCGTGTACTTAGATGACATAGTCAATTATGTCCTAGCCTAGGAGCAACATCAACAGATCTTAGAAAAGGTTATTCGAACTCTCAGAAAGGTGAACTTAGTACTAAACTTGAAGTGCCACTTTGGAGCTGCACAAATTCCATACCTAGGTCATATTGTAGGAAGTGGCAAAATAATGCTCAAAGATGTGAACATCCAAGCCATTCTAGATATGCCATATTCAGAAACAAAGAAACAAGCCTAAAGATTCGTCAGACTAGTGCAATACTTCAGGAGATTCATACCAAACTTCTCAGAAGGTGCAGCTCCCATTACCAACCTTGCTATTGGAAATAAAACCTTCAAGTATACCAATGAATGCAGAGAAGTATACGATAATTTAAAAGCTATTTTAAACAATAAGCCTGTACTAAGCACACCAGATTATGACAAACCATTTCTATTTGGCCGTACATACCAGCAATGTGGGAATAGGAGCAGTAATGATTCAGATTACCATTGGCATCAAACATTCCCTAATATATTACTCAAAGAAACTTGACCCAGCAGAAACGAGATACAGCACCATAGAGAAAGGGTTATTAAGAATGGCATTAGCAATGAAACACTATGAAGCATATCATGCAGATCACAAGTCCCCCCTTACGGTTTTAACAGATCACAACCCGTTGAGATATCTGACTCAATTTTGGAATCAGATAAAGTGCTTA
Organism: Macrobrachium nipponense; assembly: GCF_015104395.2. Classification (NCBI taxonomy): domain Eukaryota; kingdom Metazoa; phylum Arthropoda; class Malacostraca; order Decapoda; family Palaemonidae; genus Macrobrachium; species Macrobrachium nipponense. Next base: position 146,545,447 of record NC_087202.1, on the reverse strand, counting down.
GTGTGATGGAGTCTAGACATGCAAGATTATAATTGGATAACTGAATACATCCAGGGAACTGAAAATAAAATAGCTGATGTGCTCTCATGACACTATGTTTAAAAGTTCATCTTCATTTTCCCTGAGTATTAGATTTACTATCCAGAGGTGAAGTCTAAATAACTCCACTCACTAACTGCTTGTATCTTATAGTATCTCCCATATGTTATAAATCCTCTTCTGGATATCCCTTTGTATCCCAGACTAGTAGTTTCCCTGTACCGTTGTCAGTAACCAGACCTTGTGTCTGTGATAACACAAGTGGGATGATATATGGAAGAGATGCTAGGTAAAGCATTAAGTACAATAAATAAGACATTTACAAAGGATTTGTATGTTAAAATTGAGTTATGCAGAGTAATGGATACAGGCAAGTTTGCTTTAATGGTAAAGTTAAATTCACAGTTGAATTGAATTTGAGTTGAATTTTGCAATATATGCTTGAATTGCCTAAAATCGAACTTTGCTGCAGACATGATTTAGTGTTACGAAGTTTATGGGCTATCTTATATTAGGAGGAGAGAGAGAGAGAGAGAGAGAGAGAGAGAGAGAGAGATTAGCGACTAGAGAGGGAGAGAGAGGGGGGGGGGGGGGGGGGGGGGGGGGGGGGAAGGGGGGGGGGGGGGGGGGGAGGGGGGGGGCATCATCACACTGTAGGGACATTATGTCCATCTGTCTGTCTGTTATTCAATCACAGCTAAACAGCTCAACAGATTTAAACCAAACAAAAACTATTGGAGAGGGCTATGATCGAGGATGGTTTATTGCCTCATATTAACTAGCTGACCTACCCAGCCACTGCCCAGGAAAACTGTTGATGACATGACTACAGGTAGGGGGAGGGAAGAGGAAGGAGAGTTTCTGAAGTATATTACAGAAGTGAGTTAGCAGTACACTCATGTATACTGAATCCGCCACTACAAATTCATGCAGTGTTGGATCTTTGCACAACTCTCTTCTGCTTTGCTGTGCAGTTTATCTCACACAATCAATAAAAGGTATGACTATTGTTGAAAGGGAGACAGGCTTTTGTTCAGCGATGATTTTTCTCTTCTAACAAAGAAAGGTAATTTCCCCTTCCTTCCCCTCTATCTTCCCCTCACCCTCCCATCCCTCTCCCCTCCCAATTCCACCACTCCATCCTCTTCCCTTCTTTCTCCCTCCCCTTCCCTACCCATCTTCCCTCAATTTCACCCTCCCTCTCCCTTCCCCTACCCTACCCTGTCATTTAAACTTTTCCTGGGCAGCGTTGGGTAGATCAGCTAGTTCTTGTAATTCGTAAAATGTTTGCAAACGTTCATGACAGTTAAGATGGTGTAATGTCTTACCCGATTGGGGAGGGGTGACGGGCATCATTTTGACACTTGTTTTAAATTTTTTCTCCTTAGAAACATGAAACAAAACATGGAAGAAATGGAGAAATAGAGCTTGAGATATTGCCTGAGTTAGACTGGAAATGTAAAGTAAAGCAAAAATTGTTGTTTTGACTTTTGAGCTGTTTTGACTCAATGCCTGTCCCCTTTTGCATTAACGATTCTTGAGTAAGAAAACACGAGCAGGCCACCGGCCACCCGCAAAAATGTCACTTTAATGTCCTGTCATTTTTTATTTATTGCAGGTCAAACACCAGTCATGGCCATCCTTTCTTCTAAAACCAATTAGCACACTGGCCTTAAGCTGATAACAACTTGTCTCTTTGAGAAAGATGGAGAACCTTTTGGGACCGACCCCTCAGAACCATTGTTCAAATCCCCGGTCAAATTTCACGGAGGTCATTTGGAGGGATAGGGATCAGGCCCCTAAAAATCGGTCAATTTCACACCCTCACACATAAATATAATAATGATTACTTCACGTCATCAGTTCAGAACCATTTGAAATATAGTGCACAATACCTCATCATCTCACCGCCTCCAAAGCCACGTGACACAAAGACCCTTTGCGTAATCCAGCCGCACATGTCTTTTGTTTTCCAAAATCTCCATTCATCTCCAGCCTCCTCTCATAGTTCTAATTTACGTAGGTTGGGTCTTCAAACGCGCCCGTCTGACGCTATCACGTGTTATTTTTTCCAAGGGTTGTGGGACGGACATATGCCAGCCATCTCTGTCTCACTTTCATCATTATCTCATCTGTATGGAACTTCAGAAATTTCCCTTGTAGTACTGTTCATGACTCTTTTAGTGACTCCTAAAATTCTTCCTAAAGTGATCTTCTCGTATCGAAAAAATTCTTGCAGATATACGTAGTTTTAGTCATCCACACACACACTTCGAAACGTTGCAACCTAGTAAATATGAGTTTCTTGCCCTGTTGATATATATATACACACACACACACAATATATATATATATATATATATATATATATCTATATATATATATATATATATATATATATATATTGTAACGTTTTGAAGCCAACCAGGCGACTTTGCCTGTATCCAGAGTTAGCAAGCTTTTCACAAAATGAAATCACGCTCTTGCAAAATACTAGCAGCAACTACTTTCCCGCACAATTATTCTTCAAAGACGTCTCTTAATATTCCGCGTCATCCTACTCTTCACGTCCTAAAGTACCTTTTTATTCTAATCATCCTTTCATTCATGATACGAACTTTTATAAGGAACTCCATGGTTTAACATCAGGTCATCTCCCTGCCGTGAAAATCAAATTTAGATCCATTCATGACCTCGTGTGTTATTTACAAGTTAACTTATCCTCGATGTAATCGAGGAACCTACGTACATTGGATCGACTCATAGGTTACTTAAGGTCCGAATCGACAGTCATAGAACTGCAAGCTACAGAATTGACACTAAGCTTTCTAATCCCGAATTTTAAGGCTTTGAGCAGAGCCTCCAATCATATGATTTTAAACAATTAATGAATCATCGTGTACAAAAAAAAAAAAAAAAAATAAAAAAAAAAAAATAAAAAAAAAAAAATGGTCCCCTCACTGTATACTCATCGACGTCTACAAACCTATTTACCTCTCGTGAAAGTGTCTGGGACGGTTTCGGTAGTCCTTCCTCTGCCTCCACACAACACAAGGTTGGTCCGTATTCACTTATTTTTTAACTGGTTTTGTTTTTCTTTGTACCTTCTATTGTGTATTTTAATAAATTGTAACGTTACTTTTATTGTACTGTACTTAGGTTATTATTAATCTGTAGCTTGGAAATGAGGCTTGCTGGTTGGCTATGAAACCTTACAACCTGAAAAATATGAGTTTCTTGACCTGTTGGCGTGATCCCCCTGCCTTCATTGTGTTGTGGGGTTTTGAGAAACCTCCGCCTCAAGTTGTTGTTGTTGTTGTTGTTGTTATTATTATTATTATTATTATTTCGGAAGGAGACCCTCTCGTAGACATGTTTTGTTAAAAATGACTGCTGCTTCAGCACTATTAATCTTGTAAAGAGTCTTCTCTATCTTTCTGATGACGGCTTTCTCGTTGTTGCTTAGACTGGCGAGCAACCTCCACCAAGGGCATGGTAAAATTCGGTTGAGTCATTTGATTTATTATTGCTTATACAATTCTCTCTCCCTCTCTCTCCAACGCGACGTGTCCTCCTGATCGACAGGACATTATCAAGCGATAACTGCTGAGGGACTGAATTCCAGTGGTTGTTGTTTAAGATTAAGCTGGCCTTGTGCCAGCACAGGCTCTTGCTCGTAGAGCAGCCCGTATCGTGGTGTTGCGAGCTCTTGAGTACAGTCAGAGCACCTCTCCGGCAGGTCGGGTTTTCATTGGTTCCTGGGAAGGTGACTCATACGGCGAGCATTTACGAGTCTTGCAGACCTTCTCAGGTGGGGGGTATCACCGGGAGCCTCTTGATTGGCTTCTACCTGAGTGACGTCACCCCTGGTATTATTCTCATGTCCAGTGTTTGTTTCATGCGCGCTGGTACTTTCGTTGGGGAGGAGGGGTATGGTCCTCCTCACACACGTCGGTATCAGGAACGCTTCTTGGGTGGTATTAAGGAGAGGCTTTTCCTCGAGGATGAGCAGCACTTCTAGGAGACGCAGACATCGTGGGTCAGGTGCTCTCCGGATGAGCTTAATATTCCTGACGATGTCGTCTCTTGTGATGTTTCTGTGGTGTACTACAAGGGCGTGCTGCCTAATGGCGCCCTCCTGGGCGTGGCAGGAACTCCTTTTTGACACTCAGGTAGAAGCCAATCAAGAGGCTCCCGGTGATACCCCCCACCTGAGAAGGTCTGCAAGACTCGTAAACCCGCCATATGAGACACCTTCCCAGGAACCAATGAAAACCCAACCTGCCGTAGAGGTGCTCTGACTGTACTCAAGAGCTCGCAACACCACGATAAAAGGAGATGGACTTGCCACTGAAATATATACGGGCTGCTCTGTGAGCAAGAGCCCGTGCTGGGCACCAAGGCCAGCTTAATCTTAAACAACCGACTGGAAAGTCAGTCCCTCCCAGCAGCTTATCGCTTGATAATGTCCTGTCGATCAGGAGACACGTCGCGTTGGAGAGAGAGAGAGAGAGAGAGAAATTGTATAAGCAATAATAAATCAAATGACTCAACCGAATTTTACCATGCCCTTTGGTGCGTTGCTCGCCAGTCTAAGCAACAACGAGAAAGCCGTCATCAGAAAGATAGAGAAGACTCTTTACAAGATTAATAGTGCTGAAGCAGCAGTCATTTTTAACAAAACATATTATTATTATTATTATTATTATTATTATTATTATTATTATTATTATTATTATTATTATTATTATTATTATTATTATTATTATAAGTATAAAAGGTCCATTAAAACACTGGTTTAAAGCTAAGGACTGTATTTGGGTGGGCTTGTTACTTCCACTCTTGCTTTAAACCAGAGTGTTTTTAATGGGCCTCTTATACTTGAGACGTATCCTGTTTTAACAGAAGAATTTATTTACATTTATATCATATACATATCCATATATCTATATATATATATATATATATATATATATATATATATATATATATATATATATATTATATATACATAATATAGGTTGCCAAATTACAAGACTGGATTGTTTGTTTGTATGGTGCTTTTACGTTCCATGGAACCAGTGTATACAGCAACGGAACCAACGGCTTTACGGGACTTCCGAACCACGTCGAGAGTGAATTTCTATCACCAGAAATACACATTTCTCACTCCTCAATGGAGGACCACCACACTTCAAATCAATATACTATAAAAACATAGAGACAATTACCAAGTAAGTGAGAAGCATACAGCAAGAATTTGAATGAGATATAAAGGAAACAAATGGAAGATAATTTGGAAAATTAATAATCAACTCAAGCAATACAGAAACTAAACAAAAGGAGAAAAATTTGACAGATAAAAAACCAATACAAATAAATCAGACAAAATTTCTCTTCATTTGGAGTATTTAAGTATAAATGAAAATAAGAAATTTATATGCACTAAAATTAAACTTAAATCTGTAATTATATTTTCTCTAATGATTTTTGCTTTTTCCAATAGGTCCCTTATTTTCTAGCACCTGACTATAAAATCTTTACCCTGAAAGTTAAGGTTCCATGTGCCTTGTAAGAGCATAAGAGCACTTCTACAGAAGCCACAGCCAACTTGTTTCGTTCGTCAGTCCACTGGATATATATATATATATATATATATATATATATATATATATATATATATAGTATATGATAGATAGATAGATAGATAGATAGATAGATAGATAGATAGATAGATAGATATATGTGTATATATGTATATATATATGTATATATATGTATAATGTATATATATATATATATATATATATATATAGTATAATATATATAGATAGATATATAATATATATATATAATATAATATATATATATATATGTGTGTGTGTGTGTGTGTGTGTGAGTGTGTATGTGTGTGTGTGTGTTAGGACCCTCGCTTTACACTTGAGATATCAAGGTATCCGACCCATTATATAGGGTGGGCGGAAACCCGTCTGGTGTTCGTTAACTAAAATAAATAGATAAATAAACAAATAAATCATAAATAAAAAAATTTAATTGCGCATATGTTGACATAGATCAATTAAGTTACCTAGTGATTAGCTGACTCAGGCGGGATACACCAGGGCTGAAAATGCTTTGAAGATTGGCAAGTTCCCTTCATGGATAAGGAGCCCACGGTTTAACAAAAAAAAAAAAAAAAAAAAAAAAAAAAAAAAAGCATACGACCATACATACACTGTATGCATGACGTGTGTTGGTGTCTGTCATCTTAGCTTCTCGATTTGCTGGCAATTCTTATTCACGTGCCTGAACGCAAAACGGTTCACTCTTACTATAATCTGTTTCATTCCATTTGCCCCCTAGCTCACGTAGTTGCAGGTAGATGTGGCAAACGCCCAACAAACAACAAGCTCTCGGTTGGCTGAAATCAGTGTCTCCGATATCGCAGGCCTCCTACAGCGATGAAGATGCAAATCTATTCTGCAGTGATACACTGAATGGCCTATGCAAGCAAAGAGGCCTCACACATCCTTATTTAGATCATTAACATGCCGATTTATATCGATAATAAAACAACATGAGCAAGCGAATGAGCAAAGCCTAAAGAGAGTTGCGAATGACGAGGTCGTAACAAACAGTCTACGCAGGTCAAATGAATAATTTCTTTTTTCATCATAGGAAAATAAAGTCCTCTGGCTAAGCACGGGCAAATAGATGGCACTTCAATAATTTCTAACGTATAAAATCTATGAGTTGGCTAATGTTTGAAACATCGGTTACACTGTCGTCCATTTGGCAGTCAGGGGGAGGGGGGTGACTGGTACAACCAATGGCGTATGACTGAAACAGGTTATTTCAGCTAATACATGGCTTGATGGCAGTGTAGCCTATATTAATAATACTTGCGTAGTTATACACACAGAGAGACACACAGACACACACACACACACAAATATTAAAATACCTCATAGACTGGGCACTTTCAGGGCTAATTTGCCAACTACCTGATCGATCAAATGTTTAAAATTCCATTGAGCCTATATATATATATATATATATATATATATATATATATATATATATATATATTATATATATATCATTATTCCAGTATATTAAAAGAGATTCTCTAATATTTTTCATAAGCCAACGACATCGTGGGTGGACAGATGGAATGAAAGCGACTACGGCATGTGTCAGGATCCTGGTATGTGTAAGCCACAAACAGCCACTAACACGAAGAGACGATCTTTCCCTGACGAGCACATAACCTGAAGCTCTGTGTCCTGTGGACACCAGTTTACCTTTATTTCCTCTTCGTTTAATCATTACGAGATTTTGCTATATCATTCACTGTTCTAAAATAATTTTTGAAATATCATTGTTCCAAGGTTTATTGTACCTTTAGTATGGAATTTTGCATTCTACCCTGTACAGCCAAAACTCAAATATCGAAGGCGAGTCGTAACCAAACCGGCCATTGATAAGGCAGGCAAAGCATTTTTTTTTTACAAGAGAGAATTGGTTAATAAGGACTTCCTTAAGAATGTAATTCTCACTTATTTGAAATAAAACTATTCTTAAAGAAGGGCAAAATAGATCAATGCACGCCGAATCAATAAGGCATAAGTCTAGCGTTTGCATGAAACAGATTCTTTTCAATGCTATTAAGGATCTTAAAGGCTACCTTTCCTTGGTATGATGATTCGATACTTTTAACATGGAGAAATCGTTTTTATATATTCGAAATTAAGTTGCACCTAAAATGAGGTTTAAATGAACACCACCTTACCAAATGAGTGGTTGTAGGGAACTGTCTAGCCTAGGCTACCACACTTCGTTTTCTTTCTATCACTTTTCTATGAAACATGGTCTGAAGAAAACAATTTAAACCAGGATTTGTAACTCATATAAAAAAGACAACCATTTTCACGTTGAGCTGAATGACAGGAGTTGTTGCCTGCAATTTGTTTTGTCTCACTTTGTGGGGCGTTTCGGAATTCCGCCGAGAAACTGCATTTGCCAAAACGGATTTTGTGAAACAACCCCAAAACTTCCTTCACTTGTCTAGACTGGAAAACTTACGAAACAGACTGTATCCTACAGGCCTACCTATAACAAAGACTTCAAAACGTCTAACAAAATACAGCAGGTGTCCTTACGCGCCATGTAACATGTTTAAAAGACGAGACTAGTTGCCAAAACTACGAAGCTGTTTCAAAACCAGCGATATCTTTTTCTTTACTTTGCATAGGTGGTTTATATAGGATAAATGCTATTCCGATTTCAAAATTGAAGTCGTCACAGCACATGTTCCACGACAAGGTGCCGAAAATATAAAGAAATTAACTGAGAGAGCATACTGATCTACGTACTTCCAACAGGGCCTTCACCGACTAGCCTAGCATAAAATTATTGCAAATGAAGCTTTATAGGCTTTGCTTACCGAGAAATACCATTCCATCTTCTCTTCAAGAAAATCTGTCTATTTCTTCAATTACATGCTGCACAACGAACCATTCCCAAGATAATGAACGAAAAAATCACTGATCACACTAAGTACAAGTTAACTCTCCGCGGTTCCCAGGTGTATGGCCTCAAGACTGAAAGTCAAAGCTCTGTCAGCCTCTGTGTCTGTGGTTGTGTGAGCAGCGTCCGCCCTCGCCCTGCCCTCTGCTGGAGTCCTACCAAACTACGATAGCAGTCGTAGTTAGGCAACATCACCAGCTGTTATTGGTCCGCTATGATGTGGACTGCAATCCTGCAGAGAGAGAGAGAGAGAGAGAGCGTGTCTTGAGTTATTTCCTACACGAATGGAAAGCTGGCAAAGATTATAATATTCAGAGAGGCGTAGAAATCGAGAAAATAAAAGATCTTTAGGGATATCAGAAATACACGCGTAATGGTGAAAATGTGTGCATTACACATACTTACACATATGTACATATATATGCAAGTGTATATATATTATGCATACAAGAAGGAAAGTAGATGAATAATATTTCGTAAGATGGAGCTCGTTGAGTGAAGACACGGAGAGCAGTGAAACAAATTGCAGAAGAAAAACCTTATGACAGATGACGGGAAAAAATCAGGAATCGTGTTCGGGATTATTATTATTTTTTTTTTTTCCTTTTTTATTTTCTTTTTTTAGTGTAGTTTTTTTTTTCTTTTGCTTGCGATCTACATCTTAAAGCACTGTACGCTGCTCTTTCCACTTAACTATTAATGTAATAGTTCATCCTATCAGTTTTATTTTTTAACAATAATTTCACACAACTGACTCTTTCTGGTCTATAAGAATCTAAGCTATTGAATTTTGTAGGCCGATATGTTCGTCTGTTTATCAATTCCCAATCCTGGTATGTTTGCGTGTAATGTATTTCAACTAACATTTCCCGAAAGCAATAAAATTGGATAAAAATGAAAACGCAGTGATAAAATACTTAGACAAAACAAAATGAAAAGTTGTTAACCGTCTCTTTAAAACCTGTTGCCCCGGGAGTTACTGGTCATTCCTTGGGACCTGAGAGTCGAAATTTTTACTCTCATCCAGACAGACTCGATTAAGGCAATTGGCTCAACATCAAATCTCACCTTGCAAATAACTTCTTCCGGCTTCAAGCAATCACGTAGTCGTTTGACCTTAGGGTTGCAAGATGCGGGAAGCTGATCATTGTGTCCCCAGTGTTTTTAGTTTATTTTTTGTTTTTGACGTGTTCGTTAGTATTCTTCTTACTTAGTAAGAATGAGTAAGGAAAAAGCTTCATAATCATATGAATGTGTAAATAACCGAGGTTAATATAATTCAACTGTATACTTAATAAAAAAAAATTCTTTTTACGTAAGAATAACCTTGGATAGTCAGGGCATGATTAACAATAGTTGTTTGCCTATTTTGTTTGAGCTGATTTTCATCAGTCTTTTAATAAGTATACCTGGATACTCAGATATATCAAGCTGTTATCGATCAGACTATATTAATGCAGATTAAAAAACCCTTCACGAGTAGTGACGAAAAAGGGTATTAATGATAAATCCTCCCAGATGACAAATCCTCCTAGAAACTTCCGCCACAGATTTATGAAACGAGTCGGGTCTCACCTCCAGCCACCTCTCTGTCCTTGATTCTACAAACCGATTTTTGCTGATCCTTCTTTAGAGTGGTATTCATATGGTTTGCAGGACAATTCTTATGAAATATAGATGACTTCAATGTTAATTCGAAGCTGAATAACCTTACTCTATCGTTGAAGGTTCGCAAAAAAATAAAAAAAAAAGGGCAATAACAACAGTCCAAAAGATGACCTAAAGGCACCTTGCAACTGAGATTTCTATAGCTGCCGTGAAGAAAATGTGCCACAGATAGACTAATTGAATATTTATGTGAATTTTTTTACGTACAGGAAAAGTAAAGTGAATTATAAAAAAAAAACATGCAAACACACACACACATGCATATATATATTTATGTATGTATGTACGTATGTATATACATGTTTTTGTGTGTGCACTTGTATATATATATATATATATATATATATATATATATATATATATATATATATATATATATATATATATATGTGTGTGTTGTGTGTGTGTGTGTGTGTGTGTGTGTGCGTGTGTGTTATGTATATACATTAAGTTAATGGAAATTTATCAATAGAAGTATCTCCAATTCCACTTAAATGTATAATCCAATACGAACTTTTTTCATGCGTTCTTATTGGAATAAATCCGATTGGAGTTAGAAACCTCTCCGTCTCTCCTTTGGGGAGACTGGAATAAACGTAATCCTCTTCATTCCTCCGTGGAAGAGATAGAGATGACATTCGTAGTGGGATTTTTAGATATAAATGTATAAGTATAGAATTTATTTCCAGGAAAGTGATACAAAACCGTCCTTTTGTTCGACTAAGTGAACGAGGATTTAGATGCGCCTTTTCGTGAATAAGGTCTACCTAAATTATTCCCCCTTTTCGCAATACCTCACCTCCTACACGGATCGTGGGGGAAATGAAATCACAGAGTGTCCCACCATTTTGTTTTTTATCTACTCATTCAATATAAAGAATTTCAAATCGTGTATGTCTTTCTTTTTCTGAGAAATAAACCCACAGTTATGTATGGTCACAGAAATCTTTAAACTTCGATTTGTACCCAAGCTTAACTATGGGTTTGTTTCTCCACTCCAAGACTCATTCTTCTGTGAGTAATTTTTAGGTCTTCATTGAAATCCTGAGCCTTAAAATATAATTTATATAAACAAAACTTTGCATTTATTGGGAAATTAATATTATCAAGGAATTAATTCACCGGTTGAAAAAATATATTACGCTGTTTCGAAAAAAAAAAATGATTTTCTGAATATCACCTACTACGCGTCCACATTCATCGAAGTATTTGATAGTCAGAATGAATAAATGGCATTTTGCAGAAGCTTTCTGGTTAAGAGGTTCATCAATGGCAAAACTCTACACAGTAATAAATCTTTTTAATGTTTCTCTCTCTCTCTCTCTCTCTCTCTCTCTCTCTCTCTCTCTCTCTCTCTCTCTCTCTCTCTCTCTCTCTCTCTCTCTCAATCCACAAAACCTGATCAGAAAATTATCTGCATGCGACATTCCCATGCATCTACAATGTGCTGAAGTCATGCAAAATACGATTAGGATACCAGAGTATATTGCTCAACATGTCTCTCATGGATAGACAATGTTGTTAAATTAAGACTTAATGTGCAAATAGTAGAAGATGAAGAAGAAGAGGAATAGGAAGAAGAGGATAATAGAAGAGAAGAAAACAAAACTGAAATGACAGAAAAAAATAAGAAAACAAAGAGCAAGACAAGAGTATGGATGCAGAGATACTCATAGATAATATATTATGAGGCAATCAAGCAGCATACGTACAAAGAAATAAATTATGACATGACAACACAAAATAAAATCCCGAAGAGGCTTTACCCAGAACTGCATACTGATGGGAAAGAGATAGAAAAGATAGAAAAGAAAGACAAAGTCTGCACCCTTTTGAAAAGAGGAAATTGCAGATTCAGTGAAAGATGTTACTACAAACACCCGAAGGTATGTCACAACTATGAAATCTATGGTAAATGTGCATACCTAGACGGCTATGAGGATGAATGCAGAGATCTGCATCCAAAAATATGCAAAAACCTAAAAGAAGAAAAAGGATGTAAGTTCAACAAAAAATGTAAATATATGCACCCTGTACCCATGAATCAAAATCAATTAAATAATCAATTAAATAATAAAATCCAAAATAGAAAAGAAACAAATAAAGAGAGGAACAAAGAACATGAAGTGAAGGAAAAAAAAAGCCATCACCGCAATATGGAGTGTCAGCAAAGAACTTGCAAGCATCAGCTCTAAGATACAGCTCAAGAGACAAATACTGTAAATACGATGCTAGGGGATGGTGCAGATACGGAGAAAATTGCAGATTCATACACAAAATGAATAAGTATGATGAATGAAGATCAAATATATTGGAAAAGTTGGATTTTTTAATGTCAGAGTTTCTGGAAATGAAGAAAAGAACAACATACCAGAACAGGAAAGAGACATGGGAAAATCCTTATTATTACCCATATTAAATGAAGGAGATAACATGCAAACCATCATAGTGATGAATGCGCAGGGTTTAGTTATGAGTAAAGGTAGGTTTACACCTACGCAATTTTGTGTTGCAGGCTGTTACGGCGTTGGACTGCAAGAAACCGCATGAAAATTGATGTGGTGGGGAGAAAAAATTACCGTTATTGAGCGGCGTGGCATGGACCCTTGCGGTGTGTTACAGGCATGTTGGTGCAGTTTTATGGTGGTTGTTGCTATGCCAGGGCACATGCACTTTCGGCTTTGTTACTCCGTATAGCGGTGTGTTGCGGATGGCTTGCGGTGTTGTTGCGGAATGCGCACGCATCTGCACGAAGCACAACGTGGAATGGTGCATGATTGTTGCACATGCACCGTGCCACACCATGGATATGAACCTTGAGTATATATAGAGGCCTGCCAAGCACATCCTTCATTCCACGTCCACCCAGCATGCAATATGGACCTCAACAGCCTCTCACCCCAGGAGACCCAAAGGACTCTTTAATAAAACATAACATAACCAATGTACATACTTGTAAATAAAGATCATGATGTATTTTTAATTGTTTTATACTCCAATACTTTTGTATTGTCCCAAGAACTAATAACAATATTAATATAATAAAGAATATTGGAATGATGATTGGTACATATAAAAAATGATGTTGGAAAAAAATTAACTGAAAGTGATAATAACATAATTCATAATAATGAGACAAATGAGAAGCAAACGGTGGACATAACAAAAATACATATACTAAACAAACAAGAAAGGCATAGAATGTAAGAAAATGAACATGAAAAGCATAGAAAGTAAGAAAATGAACATGAAAAGCATAGAATGTAAGAAAATAAACATGAAAAGCATAAAAAGTAAGAAAATGAACATGAAAAACATAGAATGTAAGAAAATGAACATGAAAAGCATAGAATGTAAGTAAAAAAAACAAGAAAAGCACAGAATGTAAGAAAATTAACATGAAAAGCATCGAATGTAAGAAAATGAAATTGGGACTTGGTTTACATCATAACATTTTCAACTGCAAATATCACATATTATCAACTGAGGTCAATATGTCTTTAGTCTGTTATTTATTTTTCATTGTTCCCCTGTTAATAACTGTGTCCAGTCAATGTTAATTATTGTTTCATTATCATATTTGTATGTGTTCATGTTCATTTGATCATGTTCTCAATATCATAATATTGTTCTTTACCTTGTATGTTATTATATCATTTGATGGCCATATTTAAATCATGTTACATTTCATTTTATAGTTCAAGTTATTTTCCGAGTTCTATTTATTTCATATTTCATATATCACATTTCATGTTAGATTTCCTGTTATATTTCTTCATGTTATTATTCTTTATGGCCATGCTTTTTCATTTTTCAATTTCATTTCACCCAATCATCATCATATATATTGTCATGACATATAAATTAAGCATCAATAAGGAAAATGTAAAAGCAAGTCAGTATTTCAACATATTTATTGCAAAAAAGAAACTTTTTGAATGATATAAAATGTACAAAATCATTTAATATTAAGAAAATAACTAAAAAAATCATTTATTATTAAAAAATTAAATTCGATTTATTTATACATTGTCGACAGGCTGTCAGAGCGCGAATGATGACCCCGTGGTCTGTCCGGCCCCTTTTATCCTCCCCAGAATGCGTGGCAACCTTCCATCCAATCGACCTAGGGAGACGCCGTAACACACCGCAAGCATGCCACACGCCCTGCAACAAGTGTGTGCCATTCATTAATTGTGTATGAAGGAGCTGTAAGGGCACGGCACAGGCACAGCATGGCGCTGTAACATCACGCCGTAACACTCCCGCACGGGAGGTACGAACCCGCGCCACACCGCACCACGTGCAGTGTGGTGCGGTGTGGCACAGCACAGTGCGGGTACTTACCTCTTTTGTTGCGGCACCGCGCCACACCGCTTACAGTTTCGTGCAACTTCATCACCCAGCCAGATGCCGCGCAGAAATTTGAAAAGTTTTAAAATCCCGGCGGCGCCATTCGATTTTAACGGTCTGTGCCAGCCACCGCCAGCGACTTAGCGCACTTTTGGTGCACATTTGGTGCGGTTTCGTGCGGTTTCTTGCGGTTTCTTGCGGTCCCATGCCGTAACAGTCTGCAACACAAAAGTGTGTAGGTGTAAACCTACCTTAACTCAAAAAGAAAAATAGAGTTCTTAGAGGAACTATCCCAACTTGAAAAGAAAATAGATATAATGAATATAAGTGAAACCTGGTATTCCCAAGAGACTGGTAATGATGGTCAAATAAAAGGGTGCCAAACTTATAGATCAAATAGAAAAAATAGTAATCAAGGGGGAACCGCAATATATGGGAAAGACATAAAACAAGGAAAAATATATGAGAAATATAGTAACTCAGAATGTGAACTAATAGTGGTAGAATTTGAATCTGAAAAATTAATGAACATAGTAATATATAGAACCCCCAATAGTAAAGAGTTTGACACAATAATAGGAAAATTGGATGATATATGTAGAAATCACGTGGACTGGACTATTCTCCTATCCGGAGACTTCAACTTTCCTTTCGTAGATTGGAGAGAACGAATAGGAGATTGTGGTTGTATTTATACATATAAAAAAGAGAGTAATAGTGTTGCAGAAGATAAGAAGAAATTCGGAAAAGCTATTAGATATGCTACTAGAATACAACATTCAACAAATAAATCACCTGCCAACAAGAAATGGATAATACTTTAGACTAGTAGCTGTGAACGAGGTGAATTATGTTAAAGAAATAATAGTTTATAATGCGAGTATTTCAGACCATTCATAGAATTAACATTCCATTCCAGAGCAAGTGAAAACAGAGATAAGCAAGAGATGAAAAAGTGGGAAGGATATGGAAAATACAATTTCTACAGTAAAAATATAAAATGGTCAGAAATAAATGAAGAATTAAACAAAGATTGGGATAACATTTTTGTAAGTGATGATTTACAGGTAAATACGGAGATATTATATAAAATATTAGAGAAAATAGTGGATAAATATATACTGAAGAAGAAAAGTAACCATCAGTCATGCATACCAAGAGACAGAAGGATCTTGTTCCAGAAAATCAGAAAGTGGAAAAAAGGTCTTACAAAAGAAAATGATTCATGGAAAGTGATGGAACTAAAAACTAAGATAGAAAATGCAAAACAAAAGATTATACAATCAAAAGAAAATGAAAAACGCGACTTGGAAGAAAAACCCCAGTGGATATCAAGCAAAACTCCAAAAGAAGAATAGAAATAGGCCCTCTATGAATTGAAGGGAGATTAACGAATGAAAAAAAGGAAATAAACAACATATTTGCAGAAAGATATAAGAGAGATTTACCCCTAGAATTGATAATGAAGATAATGATACAGAAATAAGGGATGAAAATATGAATATTTATCAGACATAGATATTAATGAAAGCCGATATTGTGCAGGCTATTAATGAAATTAAAAAAAAAAATGGAGCTGCAGCTGGGCCTGATGGTGTCCCTGCTATTTTGTTAATGAAAGTAGTTCATTCCATCGCAGAACCACTTGCAATATTATTAAGACAAATAAGTGTAGATACAGGCAAGATTTATGATGAGCACAAATTAGAATATATTACCCCTACTTTCAAAAGTGGATCAAGACTAGAGGCAAATAATTAATGTTAAGGAATCGGTAGTGAGTAGTTTTTTCGCCGATGACCACAACAATAAGTAGAGAAATTACTTGTGTGATGAAAAAATAGGAAACATGCTAGAAAGAGACCTTAACAAAATATATGATTGGCTGAGGTAAATAGGATGATATTCAACTCTGATAAATTTGAATCAATAAATTATGGAGATAGAGAAGGAAAGCTAAATGCATATAGGGGACTTAATAATGAGACCATCACAAATAAGGAAGCAGTTAAAGACCTTGGTGTGATGTTGAATAGGAACATGTTATGCAATGATCAAATAACAATTCTATTGGCAAAATGTAAAGCAAAAATGGGAATGTTGTTACGGCACGTATGTTCGTAGTCCACTTGAATATTGCAATATGATATGGTACCCACACTATCAAAAGGATATTGCACAAATAGAGAGTGTACAAAGGTCCTTTACAGCTAGAATAGAAGAAGTTAAGTATATTGACTACTGGGAAAGACTACAATTTTTAAAATCATGTAGTCTAGAAAGGAGAAGAAAATGCTACATGATAATTCAGGCATGGAAACAGATAGAAGGAATTGCCAAAAACATCATGGAGCTAAAAATATCAGAAAGAGCAAGCAAAGGTAGATTAATAGTGCCCAAAACTATACCAGGAAAAATAAGGAAAGCACACAGGGCATTAATCCACTACGCACCAGCATCGACAATGTAGCGTCTATTCAATGCATCGCCAGCTCATCTGAGAAATATATCAGGAGTGAGCGTAGATGTGTTTAATAATAAGCTCGATAAATATCTAAGCTACATCCTAGACCATCCAAGACTGGAAGATGCAAAATATACCGGAAGATGCACTAGCAACTCTCTGGTAGATATTAGAGGTGCCTAACACTGAGGGACCTGGGGCAACCCGAACAAGATGTAAGGTCTGTAAGGTCTCTCTCCCTCTCCGCGTTTGCTGAACTAATCGAGAGAAAAACCATACATGCCAACATCACAGCATATTAAAGTCAGCAGGTAAAATGGAACAAGAAGTTTCGTGCTTTCTATCTGAAGATCCAGTCATCCGTTTGCGAGAGCCGATAACAATACTAATCCTTTGCATAAACACATCGAGCTACAAATGTCCTTTAATATCTAATTCGCTCTACCTCGGAATTATTATATTCTCATATATGTTTAAAGGAAGCGAATTTTTTAGAGCGAATTAGACATTAAAGCACATTTGTGGCTCGATGTATGTTTAAGAATCACGGTAATGTGATATGTCATATATATATATATATATATATATATATATATATATATATATATATATAATCTAATTACGCTCTCGTTAAAGACCTTAAACAAATTTTATTTTCTCATTAGCTGTGGTACCCAATTTAAACTTTGAAGTAGGGAGGGACGAGATGGGGAGGGGGATTAAATGAGCTTCCTAAGTTCGTTTGCAATAATGAGGGCCTCATTTAGCAAGAAAATTACCCCTTTTCTTTACTAGACAAGTATCACGTTGGTGAAAGAGCGTGGCATTATTTACTGCTGAGACAGTAATGATGTTCAGTTATCTTGGTAAGCCTCCCGTGTGAATCAGAGAAGGAAAGCGGGATATTATATATATATATCTATATATCTATATATATAATATATATATATATATATATATATATATATATATATATATATGTATATATCGTGTATAATTTCATGTGTAGCTAAATATGCATATAGTAATAATATAAACATATAGATATATATCAATATATATGTGCATGTAAATATATGTATATACATATATAGCATATCATAATTCTAAGAGTGACAGGAGTAACATTACTAACACTGTATTATGAAATCTGTTGATCGCACTAACTAACCAGAACTGTGACAAAACAACTAGCAGTGTAATAAACAGTCAGCACTGACAACTATACATCTATTTCTTCATCAATATTTTCAAGAACTTCGGCAAGATTCGAATTATTATTATTAATAATTCAGAAAACGAACCTTACCTATTCATATGAAACAAGCCCACCACAGGGGCCATGACTTGAAATTCAATCTTCCAAAGAAAGAAGTAACAGAAGGAAATGGTTTGTTTGTTTGTATGGTGTTTTTACGTTGCATGGAACCAGTGGTTATTCAGCAACGTGACCAGCGGCTTTACTTGACTTCCGAACCTACGTCGAGAGTGAACTTCCATCACGAAATGCACATCTCTCACTCCTCAATGGAATGGTCGAGAATCGAACTCGCGGCCACCGACGTGGCATGCCAACACCATACCAACCACGCCACTGAGGCGCTCAGGAGGAAATGGGAAATACAGAAAGAGATTAGTTGTTGGAAAAACGGGCAAATTAACAAATAGATAAATAAATAAAAATGTTAGAAAAATATAAGCGAAAGGAGGTTGACGTTGACTGATGCATAGCCTTTGCACTTTGCGACCGAGAATCCAATCAAGACATCTCTTAAGAAGCGTCATCATTCGAGAGCTTCCCGGGTCAAGGAAACTATTCAGAAGAGGCAGTAATGAATTGGTGCCGTCGGAGAACAGATTCTGAGGCCTCAGCCGATTCCCAGGCGGTGTTGCACTCCACTGCTGCTGGAGGACGTACGGCCCCGGGCGGGTTTCGGATCCGAATATGCGTTCTGAAACACTGCTGTAATTGTTATAGTCGTAGTACTAATTATTAGAAGAGTGGTGGTAGTAGAGTAGGATTAGAAATAGCAGTCGTATAGTAGAAGTAGTGGAAGGAGTAGTAGAAGCAGAAGTTGTAATAGTACTAGTAATAGTAGTTTATATTGTATATATAACATATACTTATACATAACAAGACAATCGCTGTGAACTCGACCAATCTTGGAATCATATTTATGACCTAATTAGGCTTTATGTTTTTTTCCATTAAGTGGCTTGAATTTTTTCGACTAGTGTGTATTACTTAATTACATATACTGTATCCTGGGATTATCCGGAGACGCAAAATGTAATTCTCTCTTTAGAATTCGTTGAACTATTATGAACTTTAATGAGCTTTGCATTATGCGTAGAAGAATAGAGTTACGCTTGCGTTAATAAACGCTGGGAGTTTGTGCTGCCTGTTTCACAGTTCAATATTGAGGAAGAAGAAATCAACCGAAATTATTGTTGTGCTGTTGTTATTTGTCACTTTGAGAGAGAGAGAGAGAGAGAGAGAGAGAGAGAGAGAGAGAGAGAAAGAGAGAGAGATAGAGGAGTCTTCCTTTCACTCCACAGATGTAAGGCGAAAGAAAGAAACTCAGTTTTCCTTATGGCTAATAGGGTATCAAGGTCACACTTAGCAGCTTATGTTAAAATTTTTCTACCTCCTTTGAAAACTCAAATGAAGCTCTCTCTCTCTCTCTCTCTCTCTCTCTCTCTCTCTCTCTCTCTCTCTCTCTCTCTCTCTCTCCTATTTCCACCCCCAGATTATTATTTTCCCATTATACTCCTCAGGCCTTTGAACATAGTCAAATATTTGTACGCAGATTAATTAGATGGAATTCTATCAAATGAAAGTCTTCCGTATAAAGAGCCCAGTCTCTGGATTACCCCAACCGTTTCATATTTCCTTTCAATTTGCGGAGACTTTTTGAATTGGATCAGAGAGTTTAGAGAGACATTCATTATCTTTCAATTTCGTTTGGGAAAAAAAACAAAAAAAAGAATTTAATTTAAATTTCATTAACTTAAGGTGGCTATTTGTCTGTCCGCCCTCAGATCGTCAACACTACTAAGGCTAGAGGGCTGCAATTTGGGGTATTGATCGTCCACCTTCCGATCATCGATCTTATCATATTGGAACCCTCTAGCCTCCGTAGTATTTACTTTAATTGAGGTAAAGTTAGCCATGATCGTGTGCCTGGCACCTCTATACGTGTCAACAACACTGGCCACCACCGGGCCGTGGCTGAGAGTTTCTTACAGCATTATACGCTGTGTAGAAAACTAGATTACGCTGAAGTAATACTCATTCACCTGATAATATAACTGTCAGGTAAAGGCTATTCAAGCGTAAGAAGAAAATTTGAAAATCAAAGTGAAAATAGGATTCAATATTGTTTTCTGAACGATGACCTCTGGAGGCACAAATCCTCATAAAGATCACTGGTGCAGTTTTAAGCGATGAATCACGCGAACTTTGAGCTACGCGAAAAATTACAGAGGGAAAAAAAAAAAAAAACAAACAAACAAACAAAACAAAGGCTCCTTTGGCCACGACGCCCTACCGGATGCCCGGACGTCCGGAATTTCGTGGGAAAGAATTTGGAGTGGGACATTTGCCTCGCAAATGGGAGACACAAAAGGGAACCGCATCGGAACAGGCAGCACACGAGGGAGGGCGGAAGGCTTTCATATTCATGATGGAAGATCTGAATCATGTGACGATTTCCATCCAGAGGTAGAAATGGGTGGAATACGGTGGATTAAAAAGAGCCTCTTGAACCATTTTCTTCCGGGTGGTTACATTCTGACATAATCTGGAGAAGGTCAGTACTGAGACAGTAACTGTTGAGGAGAGAAGAACAAGTTCCTGTTTAATTGTTCTAAAAAAGACAGTTTATTGATTTTTTTTTCTATTTGCACCATTAACAATATGTATGCTTTCAGTACATTCACAATAATTCCAGTGATTTGAATAAACAGAAGAATTTACCATATGGTTAGATAGTATAACAGGTTCCTTAAAAGCCCTCTTTACTCCCTCTTCATCACCCATCCTCAATAGATGCCCATACCATCTCATTGTGCCTTTCTTATCACCTCTGTAATCTTTACTAAGCCCGCCCTTCTTATTTCGTCATTTTCCAATCTCTCAAGCAGTGATACTCCCATATTCCACCTTTGCATTCTCATCTCTGTTCACTCAAGCTTTACTTCCTCTTTTCTTCTTAGAGCCCATGTTTCCGATCCATACATTAACACTTGTCTTATCACTTTGCTGTAGATCTTGACTTTGAAACTTCCTCTCTCCACTTCCCCCATGCCGCTTCTATCCTACTGTCAACTTCAGCCTCATATCCTCCCTCTTGCTTAAAGTAGATCCTAGGTATCTAAACGTTTTCACCTGTTTTTTAATTAGAGCCTCTTCCTTCTTGCATACTATTCTGCCTCTATCTTCCCAACCCGCTCACCAAAACTTCTGTTTTATTCACACTCACCTTCAAGCCCCCCTCTCTACAGACTCCTGCCACCCTCCAAACCTTCTCTTTAGGTCTTCATTTTCATCAGTAATCACCAGATCGTCGTCGTACAACAACTCCCACAGCTCTTATGCCTGATCTCTTCACTTAAGACATCCATGACCAGCACAAACAAAAATGGACTTAATGCTGACCCCTGGTGTAATCCAATACTAACTTCAAAGTTTTGTGTTTCCCCCAACTGCTGTTATTACTTTTGCGTTCGTTCTTTGAAATATCATCTCGACCACGCCTAACCAACTTTTTTGGACTTCCTCTTCCTCTAACACCAAACATCACTTCTCTTAGGATTTCTATCGTATGCTTTCTTGGCGAACTTCGACTAAGACAATCCAATTTCTACCTCAAATGCTGTTTCCTTCAGCTTTAAATTGTTACAGACCATTAACCTTATTCGGGTCTGTGCTAAAGTAGCAGAATCTGATGAATATACTCGATATAGCAAATAAATTACATTGCAGTTAATAAACAAAGATGCAAACTGGAAGTACAAACACCGACGAAGATGTGAACAATTTAAGTACAAGCGAAAGCAAAAGCTTTTCATATTAAATCGATTTTAGAAAAGATGACTTTCGTGAGGCAATGTGCGTTAAAGTAATGACATAGCAATGTAATTAACTTCTGTAATCGATTTCTACATGAAAGCATCATTTGCAAATATGTGACCAAAAGTCCATAGGATATTTTATGGAAATAAATTAAGTTTTTTTATTATTAGAGAGATTAGATGTTTTGTAATATTTCAAGATGGCAGAAATATTTGTCATGGTAATTTATTTCACTGTTTTGTTAATATTACAGTAATATTGACATAAAGGGAATTTTAGTCGTACCGTCTGGTAATATAAAATTGGGTATCAATCTTTAACACGATTCCTGACTGCCTGAAAGGCCTGATCAGTGATTACGGGACTAAAAGTATATTTCTGTGAGTATCTATTTATGAATGGAGCCATCATAGTTACTGAAAAGTCAAGACTTGCCTAAAGATAATTTACACTCTCTCTCTCTCTCTCTCTCTCTCTCTCTCTCTCTCTCTCTCTCTCTCCTCTCTCTCTCTCTCTCTTTTTGTTCAGAAAGGAGAGAGAGAGAGCTGATGACATTTAAGACTTTTACAGCATCACTTGTCTGCTCAATCTCTGAGTAAGGGTCGCTTTCGCTTTTTTCAGAGTTCTTGGACCTCCTGCCCAACGCAAGGAACACAAGTACCTAGGAGGCTGTTGATATTCAGAGGACAAATGCCGCTTCCGATCATTTGTTTTTCTGACTAATTCCTGGATCTATAATCCTTTGTCATTGTTAACAATCTTTCCTACTTGGTATATGGTTGCTTATGTATCCTTCTAAAAGAGACTTACCCCTTGGGTTAGCTGATCAGAAGTTGTAATTTCATCCTAATCTAAATGATTAGGTAGAAGCCAATATCTCAGTAAAGAGCTTATTTGGACGCGTTGTCAATTCTTTATATCCCACTGCAAGCATTTGTTATTGGCAGTTAGGTCTTATGGGCTTTATCCTGACCAAAGGTCACAGCCACAGAGGAATTCCAGCCAATAAACGTCAATTTTGTTCATGGCGACATATCCTGTGAACAGCACCAGCCGACGGGATGTGGTTTGTCGATTCCTTCTCTTGGATCAGAGAATGATCGCTCTTATAGAAGAGTCACGGCAGAAGAAAACGTTTTCCCAGACTAGGAAAACGTTGTGGCTTTAATGATGTCCTCCCGGTCCTTTAACTATATCGATGTCCTTCTGGAGGACGCTATATTATCCTCCAAACACATTCTTTTCCCGATGGTTCAGCCATCTACTCTGCGTCTAACGTTGCCTCTTCAGACTCTGTTTGTTCCCTATTTTGAATTGTTATGTTTGTTTGTGTTGGTTACTAAATACTGATCTGGCATCAAACTGGTGTATATTTTGTATGTACCTCACATAACCTTCAAACGCCTTCCATAATCGTGATAAATAAATAAAATTTGTGATGAAATGTGCAGTAAACTGCACATTTCATCACAAAACTGTCAGAAATGACCTCTCTATAAAAGATTCCTTTCAAACGCACAGCATTGCAGCTTCACTGAACAATTCGCAGTATAATTCCGGGGCCACAAAACCAACCAGTTGGATCCAAACGACATTCTTCCCGATCTAGCGGAGTTTTCCGCGGCAGAGATAAATAGTGGTTCTTATTTAGGAAATGGAATGAGGAGATTCGCAACAGATCAATGGGAATTCTCCAGCCATCAATATCTCCTCGACTTTTATCACAATTTACTCTTCGGTGGCAACTCGGCGTTGAGGTCAAGGCTGCATATATATGTATATTATATGATATATATATATATATATATATATATATATATATATATATATATATATATATATATATATATATATATATATATGTATATATATATATATATATATATATATATAGTATATATATATATATATATATATATATATATATATACATATATATGTATATATATATGTATATACATACATATGTATATACTCAGTGTGGGCGTGTGTATAGCCCAAAATCTCTGCAGAGAACGTGCAGTAATGCCTACGGCCCGCCACATGAGGTGCACTGATGGCACTAGCCTCCCACAGGAAGTACATGAGATGATAACGATAAGAATGAAGGCGGTTTAGAAGAGAGAGAGAGAGAGAAATGTCAATTTGTTTGGAAAAGAGGGAAGGTAATTTTTTTTACAATGCGGGATTTCCTATTGATGCAAAGTTTTGTACCATCTGATGAAGAGAGTTGTCTGTTTGTAGGTAGATTGGCCTCGTGGCGTTCCCTGATCACCCGCCTTCTCTATATTCTCTGTATAATCTGCAGTTTTGTATCTGTTGCGTCATGAATTCTTTATGATGACATCTATATAACATTATTAAGAAAATTGACGTCTATGCCGATTGGATAACAATGCGAGTCGAAAAACTTCGAATAAATTCGCAAGGCAAGGATGCCCTATTAAAAGATACTACTATAAATTCCAAGAAAATTCAAAATTCCAAAGGATGCCCAATTCAAAAAAGCGAAACAAATGATTAGTCTTTGAATGTGAGCAAGATGTGACCGAAACCTTAACACCTGATAGAAAGGCAAATGGTCCATGATTCCTGGAAAAGGCGTTAATGTAGAGGAATTGCTATTTAGAAGCCGAACTAGAGAGTACTGGAAGGACTAGAACAGCAGATTCTTAAGTCCCAAAAGAAGAAGATTGAAACAGGATTAAAGTGAGTAGGACAGAGTTTGAAGGATCGGTTCAACTGCTGCTCGTGAGGTGAGGGAGCCTCTTGGACGTCTCTTCAACAAGACATAAAAGTGTTTCTCGCTTCGTTTCATTTTTGGAATTGGAATTATTTATGCACATATAATAATCATAATAATAAAATAATAATAATCAATAATAATAATAATAAAATAATATCTTTCATTTCAGCTCAGAGCCATATGAATATACAAAATACAGACAGTAACATACGCAATCTAGATACAACAGACAACATGATAAAAAGTGAATAGTCGGCACTTATCCACACAATAGCTGAGGTAGCATAAAAGATAGTAATAATGATACTGGTAATATCAGTAATGATATTTGTAAGAAAGAAAAATGCAATGAGAGTTTGTAACAGTTAATGCACAGATTATAGGTGGTTACAGTAGCCAGGTCCAGAGGGCTAGATACGAAAAATTTAATGTAGAAATATTTAACTTGATAGTATTCAAACAGTAATAACGGAAAAACAGTAAAAATATCAGCAATCAATATGATAATAATGACAGAATCTGCCGATGACATCTTGCCAATACAGAGATTAAGTCCTTTAGGGGACAAAGGCATCATTTTCCCATCTTTCCAACAATTTAGATCTTCTTGCTTCATTCCTTAGGATGCTTTGTATACGTACACAAACATATATAGTATATCCTGTATATGCATGTATATATATATATATTATATATAATATATATATATATATATATATATATATATATATATATATATGTATATATATATATATATATATATATATATATATATATATATATATATATATATATATATATATATATATATAACTACATGTCTAATCACATCACCGTAATTCATATATATGTTCTAAACTACAAATGTCCTCTAATATCTAATTCGCTCTACCTCGGAATTAATATATTTTAGATATGCTAACCGAAGGGGAATATATATATATTATATCATATATATATATATATATATATATATATATATATATATATATATATCAAACCGTGTATTTGCGAAGCATTCATGAATCCCCAATTATAAGGAATTAATTTTTTTACGAAGCTCCCTGGGGATTAAGCACTGCGTGCTTTAATCCTCTTTTCCCGAAACAAGTCACGCATGCCCATTTAGCAAGAAAGCAGGGTACATCATAGTTAAGTGCTTTCTTTTATTACCTCTGACGCAGATGTTATATGACATGAACATGGTTTGCTGTTTGTCTTCATTATTCTGTTTTGTGGGAAATAATAATTATAATTCGTTCATCGTTTTCTCGCATCTGTTCCCGGTGATAGTGATATTATTACTTAGGTGCCTAAGGGCAAATATATATACCATCTATTTTGGATGGTTAACTATGTTATGAAAGCACATTTACTATGGCTTTCTCACTAAACGATAAGTAATTTCTTTTTTTACCTTTGATAACATACAACCAAACCTAGCATTCTTTGGGAAGCACTAAAGAACCTAACAGTAATAGTTATAACTACACGATTAAGATAAATATACCAGTTCCAATTAACCTATTACAGTGTAAGCTGTTAGGGAACAAGAATGCTTCTAAAGTAACTAAATAAAGTGAAAAATGTCACTCTCTTGAATACTAGAGTCACCCTGATACATTACAAAAAGCCTGCTATTTAACCTCTCTTATTTCTCTTAGTGTTATCAACAACTTTGAAGATGTTTTATGGGCCTTAGATGATGTTAGTGCATTTCACATTATGCCTGTCTTTGAAACGACAATAATATAGGTTTATCGTTGTTTTCTATGGTGAGGAGATGGAGATGAATACAAATAATCTGCCAAACGTCTTTAGTTTCGTATCAAATTTTAATGACCAGATAAAATTTTTAACTAGTTTCTCATCATCCATAAGTCATCCGATTGAATGTTGATTGTAGTAACAATTACGGCACAGAAACATGAATCATTCGTCTCATTGAAGAACATGAAAAGTCTGGTGAAGAAAATGTATCGTTCAGTGGTTCTCAACCAGGGGAATTCCTCCATAGGGACGGGGGTGGGTGTGAGCGGAATTGTAACCAAGGATTTTTAGTATTATATGCATATTATGTGGAATGCGCCTCTTGAGACAAGCAATTTTGGTAAAGGTTATGGGGGGTGAGTGGTGAGGATTAATGACATTCTGACATACAGTGAAAGGGTGCAGGGGCCAAACAAGGTTGAGGACCACTGACTATAGTTAGTGTCACTAAGTGACGGTCGTTCGAAGGTTAACTAACCGTTTGTCAACAGGGCAGAGGCGTTCCTTAGGGTTTCCCAAGCTTTTCTCGTTAATTTCAAAGAAACCAGTTGAGTCGAGTCGAGTCCAGACTGCCAGATGAGGAAACGGTTTTCTATGTCACCCTATCAAATTTGGATTCTTATTTCTTCTAAACAGACCAGCGGCAACGATCTCAAGGAACCATTTCCAACGGACGGACATTTGAAAGAAGGTGAGGAGGAGGAGGAGGAGGAAACGACAGAAAGTGTCACAGAAGATAGTTGGGCACAGGAGATATATATATATATATATATATATATATATATATATATATATATATATATATATATATATATAATATATAATATATATATATATATATTACGCTGTAATTGAGCCATTGCTTTTATATTTTCAAGTATGGTGTAGTAACAATCTAGGCGACTTAGAAAGTAAGGGTTTTTAAACATTAAAATTCTTTTATGATCGCTTTTAACGTGATCTGACGCTTTTGACATTTATTTCCGTCAGAATCACCCCACCCCGTTCACCACCAAAAAAAAAAAAAAAAAAAAAAAAAAAAAAGCTGATGTGAAAATCATGTTTTACATCTGTATTCTCAAACAAAAATAAAACTTTAACGTTACTTATCTTTTGTCTTATCAGAAAGCTGATAGGTCTCTGTTCATTGCTCTTGGATTTAATGTAGACAGTGATGGTAATTAACAACCGAGTTGTTTCAGATGTTTAAAAATATTCTGACTGGCTGAACAGCTTTTGATTTTACTGTTGGTTGCCCTTGCGACTTTATTTATTTATTTATTTATTTCCAGGTCCAAGATGTCCAACATAAAACTAATCAAGAAAATTGGTCAGGGAGCCTTCGGAACAGTCTACTTGGAGACAGGAGAGGGAGGAAATGTGCCGTGAAGGTGGTGAGTAGAACCGATTCAGATTTGCGTCTTGCAAACATGAGATGTTACTGGGAACTTTCAATTATTTTTTACTTTCCGTAGAAATTCTACGAACTTATTTGGGTCTTGGGTTGATTTCATCCAACCCTGAAGTGTTCAGAATATGGTCTATCTTTTTTATTTTTTTATTTTTAGTGAGGAGTTATGTTGCACCCTAAGCACATGTAATTTACATCCCGATGTTTATTCTACATCGCCCACGATATTGGCCAATGGCTTGGATTATATCCGCATTTACACTAAATCTAAAGGTATCCATTGCTTCAATGTTAGTTCCAATCTGCCATTTCTGGGAAGAAAGCACAACAGAATGAATCTGCATCCTTTTCTGAGAGCTAATTATTTCCACCCGAACCCTCGGTTACTTTTCATCACTTAAAAGGAGCTTCAAGATTTTTAAAAAGCAAATTCTTGGACGCCTGTGAGAATGTGTCACGTAACATTTGGAGGAATATCTTATTTTAAGATGACGTGGGGAATTCTTTTAAGCAATTTTCTATACAACCCACAATTCCTTCCAAATGACCTTGTATTTGGGCAGCCGTGTTACAACGAATATCTTCTTTGCCTTTTAAGCTCCCCAGTTACTATGCACAAGGAGATTTCTGGTCGAACTTTTACGAAATTTTCCGACAACTCGAAGTACCTTCTCTCTCTCTCTCTCTCTCTCTCTCTCTCTCTCTCTCTCTCTCCTCTCTCTCTCTCTCTATCATCGGAGTCGAATTTGTTGCTACTTGAACTCCAGCTCTATTCATTACATTTAAATGGTGAAATCCCCATAAATTCACGAACTCCGTTGCATACCCAGACGCAGAGAGACTCGTAGCCCGAGTTCGGTTTCATTTCCCCAAATGTCACAGGTTCATTTACGGTCCAGAAACTTGTGCATAGTCAAAATGTGTAAAAAGAGGATTTATTATGATTTTACTTTTTAGGTAATTCACCCAAATCATCAAATGACGCCCAGCAAATCAGTTAATGATTTAGCCACAGGATCCTCACTTTCAACAACATAAATTTAATAGGAATAAGTGACTATGGAATCCAATTTATTTTTGTAACTGTCGTTAATTAGTGATTCCACCGGATACAAATTTTACTTTTAATTGGAAGTAATCAACTTTTAATTGTCAAATTTAGCAAAGGGGAAATGCAAAGCTGATCAACTTTGTTGCCACATTGTCGGCCATGGCTCCGTATGGTCAATTTCTCTATAAGCCTGATCCCCGTAGTGGTGGCAGTGACGTCAGAACACCTTATGTGGTGCACTGTAGGCTTTACTTAAGGTCCTTCCAGCGTCCCTTCGGCCCCTCCGATGCAACCTCTTTTCATTCGTTTTACAGCACCTCCCACCAATGTTGTCTCTCTTCCATCTTACTCTCCACCATCTCTTAACAATATTTTCATAGTGCAACTGAGGTTTTCCTCCTGTTACAACTTACGAACCCTTTGCTGTCAAATACCGTTTAATTCCTGAATGACCTCATAAGTCCCAGTGCTTGGCTTTTGGCCGAAATTCTACTATATTCTATTCCATACACTGTATTGCTTGTGAAAGTATTGTAGAACGTAAAATGATATGCTTATATAATAGCATAATTTTTCTGTGAGAAACTATAATTTGTCGTCGTTTTAGCTCTATGAAATATCTATTATCATTATCATTATTATTATCATTATCATTATTATTATTATGAATTATGAGAAGCTTCCCATTTCACTCGATTCAGTTACAATTCATTATATGTTACAGAATTTGATTGTATGAATCTCCACTACTATTTAGCTGATATAAACGAGAATTTTAACGTAATGCCTTTGTCAAGGATTATTGTCAATAAGAAGTGCCCAGGTTTTAATTGAGCGTCAATGGAGACTAGTTTTTTAAGTTAAAATGACGTAGGTCTATCAGAGCGCTTCATGTCGTTAAGATAACTTTATTATTTCCTTGAGAGGATTTTGTACAAGATGAAGTTCTGTTATGATCACTGGCTCTTAACCGAAGAGCAAATGGGACTTAAAAAAAGTGTAGGTTATCTGCAAAGGGAATTTGAGTCTCTCTCTCTCTCTCTCTCTCTCTCTCTCTCTCTCTCTCTCTCTCTCTCTCTCCCAGACACATTTGACCTTATTCTCTGTGATACGCACACATACTGCCACTCCCTCCCCTCTTTCTCTCTCTTATACACACCCATACGCCTACCTGCACGCTCTCTCTCTCTCTCTCTCTCTCTCTCTCACACACACACGCACACACACACACACACCTGCCCCACTCTCTCCATAGACACATCTGCACTTACTCTCTATGATACACACAGACACACGTACCTGCCACTCCCTTTCTCTCTGACACACGCTCTTTACCTTTAACACACTCATGCACATACCTGAACACACAATCTCTCTCTCTCTCAGTCTCTCTCTCTCTCTCTCTCTCTCTCTCTAACATACACGCGCGCGCGCACACTCATGGTTACCAGAATCAAGCCTCCTTACGCCATCTGCCATAGCGTTGTTTAGTGATTCTTGTTTCAATATTTCCAAAAAAAAAAATGTGGGTGCTAAAGTCATTCTTCTTCTCCTTCTTCTTCTTCTTCTTCTTCTTCTTCTTCTTCTTCTTCTTCTTCTTCTTCTTCGCGAGAGAGAGAGAGAGAGAGAGAGAGAGAGAGAGAGAGAGGAAAAAGCTATTTGGTACAAGAAGTTTTTATCCTCCTTTCAGGTGAAGTTCGGGGGAGTTCCCCAGAAAATCGTTGATGACGCAATCAAGGAGGGGAAATTGCTCGAACATCTGCAGCATCCAAACATCGTCACTTGTTTAGTAAGGAACCTTTGCTTGTTCACTTTGCTTGTCTACATGTTAATTAGTTTCCTTGT
Organism: Macrobrachium nipponense; assembly: GCF_015104395.2. NCBI lineage: Eukaryota > Metazoa > Arthropoda > Malacostraca > Decapoda > Palaemonidae > Macrobrachium > Macrobrachium nipponense. The sequence continues at coordinate 146,514,494 of NC_087202.1, read as the reverse complement.
TTGTTTACTTTATTCACGGTCCACTCCGCCAAAACCTACACTAAATTATTACTAATCCTGAAATCATTGGAGATGTCACAATAGGCAAGACACATTGTTCTTTGCTACGTTCCTTCGGCCTTGAGCTGCGACCCCTTTCGTACGTTTGAGTGTACCTACGTTCAAATGGTTTTTCTTCCATCTTCCTTGCCATTCTCTCCTAACAATTGTTTATTTATTAATTTAATTCATCTTTATCTAACGGGTTGCTGTATTTCCCTATGCCTTCTTTTAACACTTTCGGATAAGCACCATGTTCTTTGGAAGTTTGAATTTCTAGTTAGTGGGCCCCCTGTGGGCTTGTTCCATTTAAAGTGGTAATCTTCTGAATAATAATAATAATAATAATAATAATAATAATAATAATAATAATAATAATAATAATAATAATAAATACCACAAGGCTGGTAGTAAAATTCGCTTTCATGTGAATGTTCCTGGAATTGAAATAAGACTTTTACTAACGTTTTCTGTTTCCTCTCAGTCTTGGGGCTATTTTTGATCTCTCTCTCCTGAAATGATGATATTGAGAGCTGATCACTTAAAGCAGTCCGATCAGAACCCACCTGCTAGTTGTATCTGCTATGCATTCCAGAGGCCATGACGGAGTGTTTTTCTTAAACAACTTTTAAACCAACTCAGGGATTTCCAAGCCAGTAAACCACTAAGTGCTTCAAACGTCGTCCTAATTTTCGGAAGTACTGTGCATCGCCATATGTGTTTCAATATTTTTTTTAATTGAGAAAATGAGGTTGAAGCTACGCTTAGCCACCCAACCATATGCAAAAGTGGTAATGCGTATATCATCAATGACGTCGGTATAGCGTATCTTCCACTACACCTGTTCAATGTGTTGTCTGACTTGTTTAAATGTCATTTTACCTATCCTGGCCCATACTTATCTTTTTAAAGCAATTAATATCTGTACTATATAAAATTTTTCAAAATAATTGTTTTAATCTATAGTTATATTTATTTCTAGTTATATATATTTATGTTTATTGATTGTTATTAGCATGCCAAGCAGAAATGGGCCTTACTACCATCTGGTATACTGACAAATATGTAAGTTTCTTTGAGGAGTGATGTAGTAGTTGCATTTGACAACGTTCTTAAGGGTTGAGAGAGAGAGAGAGAGAGAGAGAGAGAGAGAGAGAGAGAGAGAGAGTGGCTGGTTGTTGTCTCGTTGTTTGTGTTCGTATGGGTAGTTAGTGAGTGAATTGCTTGTTGGCAGGTGGTTGGGATCGTCTGCGGATTCGGTCGCGGAGCCTTGAGTGAGTGAGAAGTGATCAGTCTTTCGAGTTGTTGTGTAGTCTCGATGTTAGTTGGTATTTGTGTTGGAATTGTGATGTATATATGTAAACCGAAGGGTAATTTTTTAGCTGATAATAATTTCGTCCTCTCGTGGGCTCGAACCCACGAGAGGACGAAATTATTATCAAACTAAAAGATTACCCTTCGGTTTACATATTGTGAAAAATATTAATTCTGAGGTAGAGTGAATTAGATATTAAAGGACATTTGTAGCTAATAAATTATATAGTATATATATATATATATATATATATATATATATATACATATATATATATATATATATATATATATATATATATATATATATATATATATATATAAAACTGTGTGTTTTCTGGTGGATGGTTATTTGGGTGGGAGGAAAGTTTGACTTGATATCTTGCTTGCGTGTAGGGGGCAGGGGTTTATTGCGTAGGGGTTTTTGTGATTATCGATCTCATTTCTCCCGTTTACAACTGAATGGCTAACAACAGATTACAATACTTCAAGTAATTATTAGAATCGTGATTCACTAACCATCAGACTGGTTTTTTTTCTCTCTCTCTCTTTGCATGTTGTAAATTTAAAAGAGCTTCAACGCAATTGCAGTTTTGCAATTACGCAGACAAAGCAACACAGTATTTGCCATGAATACAGTGGTATAGTAGTACTATATAGTTTCCTTTCTTTAGTACTAGTATCGGTATTTCAATATTAGTAATAAAATAAAATAAAACTGCTGCCGTTTATTACCATGGCTTACTAAGGAAACTTTCCAAACATCTTAAACCTTTCAAATAAGATATTCGTATGAAGGGCTCAATCAGTCATTATATGCATATGTTACACGTTTTTTTTTTTTTATTTTGGGTTCATTTGATGTGTACAATGCATTTTATAGAAAGAAACTAATAATGATAATGGAGTAAAGAAGAGAGAGGGCAAGAAGGAGAGAAGCGTAGGACAGATGGGAAGAAGGTTTACGATAATACATACTAGGAAAGGTTTGGGGGAATGGCATGGGGGAGGGCTCCGCGTCTGAGGAAAGGCAAGAAGTTGGTCCTTTTCCTAAGAGTAAATGGCTTAATTAAGAAAATCTGTCAATTCAGTATTATTATTATTATTTATTATTATTATTATTATTTTTGCTCTATCACAGTCCTCCAATTCGACTGGGTGGTATTTATAGTGTGGGGTTCCGGGTTGCATCCTGCCTCCTTAGGAGTTCATCACTCTTCTTACTATGTGTGCCGTTTTCTAGGATCACACTCTTCTGCATGAGGCCCGGAGCTACTTCAGCCTCTAGTTTTTCTAGATTCCTTTTCAGGGATCTTGGGATCGTGCCCAGTGCTCCTATGATTATGGGTACGATTTCCACTGGCATATCCCCATATCCTTTCTTATTTCTATTTTCAGATCTTGATATTTTATCCTCCCTCTCTTTCTCTTCAACTCTGGTGTCCCATGGTATTGCTACATCAATGAGTGATACTTTCTTCTTGAATTTGTCAATCGACGTCACGTCTGGTCTGTTTGCACGTATCACCCTATCCGTTCTGATACCATAGTCAGAGGATCTTTGCCTGATCGTTTTCTATCACTCCCTCAGGTTGGTGATCGTACCACTTATTACTGCAAGGTAGCTGATGTTTCTTGCACAGGCTCCAGTGGAGGGCTTTTGCCACTGAATCATGCCTCTTTTTGTACTGGTTCTGTGCAAGTGCCGGGCATTCGCTTGCTATGTGGTTTATGGTTTCATTTTTCGTATTGCACTTCCTACATATGGAAAGAGATGTTATTTCCATCTATCGTTCTTTGAACATATCTGGTTCTTAGGGCCTGATCTTGTGCCGCTGTTATCATTCCTTCAGTTTCCTTCTTTAGCTCTCCCCTCTGTAGCCATTGCCATGTGTCATCGCTGGCTAGTTCTTTAGTCTGTCTCATGTATTGTCCGTGCATTGGTTTGTTGTGCCAGTCCTCTGTTCTGTCTGTCTTTCTCCTGTCTCTGTATACTTTCTGGGTCTTCGTCTACTTTTATTAGTCCTTCTTCCCATGCACTCTTTAGCCACTCGTCTTCACTGGTTTTCAGATATTGCCCCAGTGCTCTGTTTTCGATGTTGACGCAGTCCTCTATACTTAGTAGTCCTCTCCCTCCTTCCTTTCGTGTTATGTATAGTCTGTCCGTATTTGCTCTTGGGTGTAGTGCTTTGTGTATTGTCATATGTTTCCTGGTTTTCTGATCTATGCTGCAGAGTTCTGCCTTCGTCCATTCGACTATTAATAATAATAATAATAATAATAATATGCTTTATTTCGGCTCGGGGCCATATACATTGAATATACAAAATACAGACAGTAGCAAACACAATCTAAATACATGTGACATGATAAAATAGAAAAAGAAAATGAATAATCGGCACTTATCCACAAGGTAGCTGAGGTAGCATAAAAGCTAGTAATCATCATACTGGTATAACAGTCATAATATGGTGAGAAAAAAAAATATGCATTGAGAGTAATAACAGATGGTGCATATATTATATAACTCAAATTTTAACTAGAGACCTTAGGTGGTTACAGTAGTCCGGTCCAGAGGGCTTAATACATAAATTAAATGTAAATAAACTTTAACTTGATAGTAATCACAGTAATAATGAAAAATTAAAATATCAGCAATAAATGTAATAATGACAAAAACTGCAGATGACATCTTGCCAATACAGAGATTAAGTCCTTTAGGGGACAAAGGCCTCATTTTCCCATCTTTCCCACAATTTTGATTTTCTTCTTGCTTCACTCCTTAGGATGCTTTGTATGAGCGAGTTGCTGCTGTTTCTCACTCGGGTTACCAGACTGGACATTGTTCGCCTAACAATGATTTTTAAATTGTCCAGGTGGTTTTCTATGAACATCTGTGTGGCGGAGTGGTAGCGGGGAGTGTTTGTGAGGCGTCTCAGAATGTCATTGTGCACAACAGTGATGCGTCGCATGGTCTCTCGGGTATAGTTCGTCCAGAGGGAACACCCATAGATACTGTAGCAGTACGAGCGGAAGAGCCAAGCAAGTTTCACGTCTCGGTGACAGAAGGCAAACCTCCTTGCAATCATGTTGCCCGCTGCACATAGTTTGCGACGCTCTGTTCAATGTCTGCCGTATCTTTTAGGTCGTCGGTGATAATGTGACCCAAGTACGGAAATTCGTGCACAAATTCCAGCCGATGGCTTCCGAGGAAAATTTGAGGTTCTGCAATATGCTTAAGCGATCTCGGGAGCAGCGACATGCACTGGGTCTTGGTTTCGTTGTAGATTATATCAAATTCATCTGCATATTGGCGGCAAGTGTCGATGAGTCGTTGGAGACCTTGCACTGATGGGGAAATCAGAACCATATCGTCGGCGTAACAGAGGTTGTTTTTAGTTGTTTCATTGACAGTGCATCCGATTGGGAGCGAGTTCAGTTTGACGTTCAAGGCATCTGTGTACGTATTAAACAGGTATGGAGAGAGAATGCCCCCTTGCCGAAGCCCGTTTAGGGAGCCGAAGGTGTAAGATAATACGTTTCCCCATTTGACACAGAATTGCTGTGTGGAGAACCAGCAATGTAAAATGCCAATTAGATATAGGGTGTGCCCCTTTTATGCAGCTTCAGGAAGAGCTTCAGGTAGTTTACTCTGTCAAATGCTTTTCTCACAAAAAAAAAGAAAACAGGAGAGGCTGATGATAGGTAGTAGTTCAGCAATTCTTTCAGTATGTAGATGCAGGTGTCGGTTGAGTGGTTTGCTTTAAACCCGAACTGGTTGTCAGTGGTGTGTAGAAAGGGGAGAAGTCTCACTAGAAGAACAGACTCAAGTATCTTCGATGCGATCGTTGTGATTGCAATCGGCCGGTAGTTGCCAGGGTCAGCTACATCCTTTAGCTTGTTTTGATTAATGGTATCAAGTTAACTAAGAGAGTAGGGAGTCTGGAAGAAACCGATGAATTATGCACGCATTGAATAGGGCAGCTAGCAAAATGTAAATTATCGGATGGCAGAGTTTGAAGGCCTCTGCAGGAAGACCATCACAGCCGGGCGATTTATTATTAGGTAGGCTGTTTATGGCATCGCTGATGTTACCTGGCGTAAAACGGTCTGCAAAATGAAATTGAATGTTGTCAGTAAGGAGGTTATCTACATCCCTTCGGGAGTCTTGATCATTTATGCAATTCAGGATATTGTTGAAGTGATCGCCCCACATATTTGCAATAGCTTCGTCTCCGACTGCTTCCCCTACTCTCTGTGATAGCTTTTTAGTTTTGGGATTTAAAGACTGGATATCTTTCCAAAGACGAGGATAATCACCAGATTCTAAGTTTCTAAGACATTGTTGCATCGGCTCTTAGTTGTTTTTCATATAACCTGCAGTGCTTAAGAGCAAGTTTGAACTGCGCTCTCGCCTGTCTCATTAGCAATGCAGTGTGCCCTTCCCTGGGGCTACCATTTTGCCTCCACAGTAAAAACATTTCTCGTGAGTATGTATACAGATCTTTAACCAAGTCATTCCATCCAGGAATATTACGAGAATTACCTTGACGAAATCTGTAGGCAGTCCTGCCCGAAGCAAGCAAAGCGGAGATTATGTTCGAATAGAATTCATTCAGATCCCTCTTGTGGTGGTCATTTCTACAATTTGTGTTAGTACAAAGTAAGGCGTCTGCCGGTTGAACTATTGACCGCAACCTGGTTTCCGTGGTCGCTCTAAAGTATCTGGTTTTCTCTTGGTTTTTAAAATCCCAGTTTACCGCTGGTGGGCGATCAGTTAGGGGTTCACGGTAGGGAGGGATGGGGTCTGAATGACACCTGTAATGGGATGTGATCGTAGCCCGTTGCAAGGTCATAAGCGGATATTGCAGGTCATAATAGAATCATGAGTTGTGGGGATGTGATGCAGTGGTCCAGCCAGGAAGTTGTAATAGCGTCCGCTCTATTATGTACATATGAATAAGAGGAGGGAGGAGGCATAACATCGCTAATTTGGAGAGCATGATTTTGACAGAAGCGAGTAAGTCATTATAAAATTGTTTTGTGGGGTGTAATTAAGGTCCCCTATTATACAAATATGATCAGCTGGAGAATCATGAATAATACTGTGTAACTCCCTAGGATCATGCAGTAATGCTCAAAATTATTGTTATTTTCCCATGGCATATAAACATTGATAATTAGGATTTTAGAGTTCCCTATTGTCACTTGAATCCCCAGCAATCTGTCACTCCTGTAGGTCATCACCTTTATCGTATTGTCTAATGATTTGTGCCACCAGGGAAAAGAAAGTCCTCCTTTCGGGCGACCGGCTAGGATTTGGTCTGTAACTTGCATCGATGAAGTCGAGAAGGTTCTGAAGTCTTCATGAATTGAATCGCATATGGCAAGGTCATGTGGCCAGAGGAGCGTTCTTGCAATGCAATGATGCCTTTGAAATTTTTACAGAACATGTTTAGGAGAGGAATGTTCCGCTTGAGGCCAAAGATATTCCAAGAGATTATGTTTAATGTATCCATGGCTACTCACGAAGATGGGAGATGAATGCGCTGATCATTTGGGTGGATGGGGGGTTAGCCAGGGGGAGTGGGCAGTCACTCGCCGTGGGCGGTTGGCTGGCACTTGCGGTGGAAATGACCCTGGTTGGAGTGTCAGTAAGTTCCCCTGGGGTGGTTGATCCCGGATTAGTCTGTATCTTGAAACTAATATATTAGGACCGAAATTCTCGCCTTTAAGAACGTCGAGGTGTTTGAAATAGGCAGGTAATCCTGTAAGCCACTTTATGTTTAATCCTGCATGGGAGTTCGTGGGAGATGAGTGGGTCAGAGCCAGTGAGAAACTTGACTCTCTCCACTATGGCATCTAGCGTCACCGATGAGCGCAGATTGTGAATTACTATGTGACATCTCTTCTCATGTGTCGGGCGAGGTGAAACACGAATGTTGGGCTCCGGTCCGGCGGCCAAACGGGAGGTTCTTCTCTTCTTTCTGCTTGTTTGAATCTGCCAGCCGCCAGACCCCTCATGATCAGTTTTCATCTGCATCTACGATGGGGGGTGGGGGGGAGAGATAGGGTGGGGAGGATTACGAGGGCTAGTAATAATCACCGGAGATATCTCTTCCACCGGAGGTACTGGGGAGGGAGAAGCGGTTTGGGGGATCAACAGTCCCCTCGGAACGGGGCACTTCCGTGTTGCTGGGAGGCGAGGAAAAACTGGATGCTGCATTCCGTAGTAGTCTGGTGGCTATCAGTGGCGATTGTCTATCGATCCCTGCACTCCTTTGATCGCATCCCAGATCCGTGTGAGATTATTTGTTTCCACAGTTTTAAGACTGTCTAGGGATTCCTGTAGTCCTTTGATCACGTCCCAGATTCTTGATAATTTATCATTTGTCTCCTCAATTTTTTCTGAGTTTTTTCCAATTATATCTGAGAGAGATTTTGCTGTTTTGAAGGCATTTTCTGCCGTGTGGTACACCGCAGGTAGGCTTAGGTCAGCAGGGCCCTTTGGTGGCAGGTTGTAAGGGTCATCGGCGTAGATTTCCACCGAGCAGGTCCTTAGCCATTAGTGATATACGATATTTTTTTGTGAGAGGACAAGTTCTTCGCGGATCGCTCCTTGAGAATGCTCTCTGGTATCAGATCTTTGCATTTCGTATATGCAACGTTGATTTCCTCATCGGAGAAGGCATCACTGACAGATTGTATAGCGGACTCGACGTCGGAACGGTTCGATTGGTATTGTAGATAAAAAAGACAATTGTTCGCGAGTACGGAACTTGTGTGTGGGGCACAGGCACCGGTAGGTGCCAGGGTCACTTGCGCAACGGATGGAGGTTGGTCGGGTGACATTTTTGCGGTAAGGGGAGGGGTCAAGCACTAACACATACACTGCATTCTTTTACCCATTTCACAGGACCAATAGGCCTCGAGTAGCTGTGATTTGAAAGATTTCTAAGGCACTGATTGGAGCAGAGAGAATATTAGAATATCTGCCGTTGCACAACACTCTCCGGCTTACACGCCGGGTATTACGTGGAGACACTATTAACACATTGCTTACTATAAGAGGTATAATCACCAAGGGCGAAAAACCCTTCTTTTCTGTGAATAAGCGCGAGAGAGACCTCCAACACGTCCGCACCCCACACACACTATTCCTGCGCTGTATCTGATTACTGGCACTGCCCATGTGTTTATGGCTTTTATCATATTTCCGGCGTTGAGTTTTGACTTGAGTATTGCCTTGAGTCTCTGCATATATTCTTTCCTGATCGTGTCCTTCATCTCTTGGTGTTTTATATCTCCTCCTCCACTATTCCCAGGTATTTGTATCCTGTCTCATCTATGTGTTTGATGTTGCTCCATCTGGTAGCTTTTATCCCTTCAGTTCTCGTTACTTTGCCTTTTTGTATGTTGACTAAGGCACATTTTTCTATTCCAAACTCCATCCTGATGTCCCCAGATACAATCCTTACAGTCTGGATTAGGGTATCTATTTCCTTGATGCTCTTACCATACAGCTTGATGTCGTCCATGAACATCAGATGGTTGATTCTGTTGCCTCTTTTTCTTGATTTGGTACCCGGCATCCATCTTCTGTAGTACTTTTGTCATGGGAAATCATGGCTACTACGAAGAGTAGTGGGGACAGTGAGTCGCCCTGGAAGATCCCTCTCCTGATATTAACCTCTGCTAGTCTTATTCCAGAGCTTGTAAGTATTGTATTCCAGTTGCGCATTGTATTTTTGAGGAAGCTGATGGTGTTTTCCTCTGCCCCATATATTTTCAGGCATTCTATTAGCCATGTGTGTGGTATCATGTCGAAGGCTTTCTTATAGTCTATCCATGCCATGCTTAGGTTGGTTTTCCTTCTCCTACTGTTCTTCATTACCATTTTGTCTATCAGGAGCTGGTCTTTTGTGCCCCTACACTTCCTTCTGCAGCCTTTCTGTTGGTGGGGGATGGTGTTTGTCTCCTCTAGGTAATTGTATAGCCTTTCACTGATGATACCTGTGTAACTTCCACATTATTGGTAGGCAGGTGATAGGCCTGTAGTTACTGGCTATATTTTCCTTACTCTTGTCATTCTGTACTAAGGATGTACTTAATTCTTATGGTCATCCATTTGGGTGCATGGTGATTTGAGATACAATGCTGGAGTTGTTCTGCTATTCGTGGGTGTAGGTCCTTGAAGTTTTTGAGCCAGTATCCATGGACTTCATCGGGACCTGGTGCTTTCCAGTTTGGCATTTTCTTTAGTTGGTGTCTGACTGTGTCTGTCGTGATCTCTGTGAATCTTTGTTTTATTCTCCCTGTTTCTTCTTCCTTGACTTCCTGGAGCCATGTTGCATGTTTGTTGTGATACCGGATTGCTCCATATGTTTTCCCAGAGTCTCTTACTTGGTTCGGCTTCAGGAATTTCTGGGTGGTTGTCTTCCCTAGTTGGCTGTATAGTCTTTTCTGGTTGGTTCCGAATAGTTTGTTCTGTTGGTATCCTTATTCCTGTTCATGTACCGTTGGATCTTATGTGCTTTGGCCTTAAGCCTCTGTTTTACATCTTCTATTGTTGTTAGTCCCCTCTCTTGTACTTTGTATTTCTCGTTGAGTTCCTCCTTGTTTTCTTGCTTCTTAGCCTTTTTTCTGCCATCTCTTTCAGTTTACTCAAGTCAGATCTCATCACCATGATTTGCTTTTCCAGGCGCCTTTTTCCAAGGAGGTTGCTGTTTTGGTTTCTGTTGGGTTGGTTGTGCTGGTGGTGTTGGTTGTTCGAATCCCCATCAGTTTCTGCTACTAACCTTGCTCCTGCATATACCAAGTTATTTGTTTCTGTGATACTAGTGGTGTGTATTATGCCCATTATTTCATTGACCTCACTTGTTTTCTCCCTTAATTTCTTGGTGTTGTAGGCTTTCATGGAGGGGATCTTTGTTCTCTCTGTATCTGGCTCCATCCATTGTCTAATCTTTTCTACCCATTCCGTCCTCTCTGTAACTTCGTCGGTGTTTCTTCGTGTGTCGTTGTTTGATACCTCATCCTCCCTGTCGTCTTCTGTGGCATCGGTCTCTCGTTTCGTCTTCGTGCAATTCGTTGTCGTGTGACATTTCCCTTTCCAGTTTCTTATTATTATTATTATTATTATTATTAGTTATTATTAGTTATTATTATTATTCAGTACATGAAACCTATTAAAATTAATTTCAAATCAATGGTTCATATGGTGGGCTTGCTCCATTTCAATATGTTTCATACTGAATAATAATAATGATAATAAGTCAATGGTCCCTATGGTGGGCTTGCTCTAAGCTCCCAAAGAATTTGGCGTTCATTAGGAAGAGGTAAGAGGAGGTAAACAGAATTACAGAAAGAAGAGATCCCATTTATTAAGAAAGAAAAAAATTATAAATAGATGAAAACAAAAAATGAATTAAAATTCAAGAAGAATAGTATTAGATTAGTAATGCACTGCATTTTTGATTGAACTTCTTTAGTTCCAGTTTTTGAAATGACATATCTCCAGTAGATAACTTTTTCATGCCTGTTCCAGGGATGTTATGGTGCGGGAAACAATGCAATATCCGAGATCCACATTGTCATGGAATATTGTGGAGGCGGAGACCTGCACGCCAACATCAAACAGCAAAGGGCTTCGGGACAACACTTCCCTGAAAGACAAGTCATCGGGTGGTTTTTGGACGTCGTCAGGGCTGTTGAGGCAAGTCCCTATTCATATCGTACTGAAGGCATTAGTTAAGGTATTTTGCAACATCCTTACGACACCTAGTTGCAACTCATTTCATTCCTTTTACTGAATCTCCGTTCACATTTTCTTCTTCCATCTCACTTTCCACCTTCTTCTAACAGTGATTCTAGCGCAACTGCGAGGCTTTATTCCCATTACACCTTTGCCATCTCTTACTCATTTCAAGCTCTGAATGACCTTGCAGGTCATAGCGCTTGGCCTTCCTCCTTAATTCTGTATGATATTCTATTATACTATTCATGTAAGGTGTGCTGTCATATATAATATATATATATATATATATATATATATATATATATATATATATATATATATATATATAGATATATATATATATCAGTACTCCCAAGATTCTGATACATTTATTTTTTAATAATGACTTATATAGACAAGTGGAAGGCATGGCTATGGGGTTTCCTCTTGGTCCTACCTTTTCCAATATCTTTGTGCTCGCTGGAAGAGCGCTTTTTTAATGAGTGCCTTCTTTCCTTCCACGCTTTATTTTATAAGATATACGTTGACGACACCTTCACCCTTTTCAGGCGTAATTTTGACTGCGATTGTTTTTTGGAATTCGTTAATTCGTATCACCCAAATGGCTTTCAGTTTACCCTTGAAAGGGAAGTGAACGACCGTCTTCCGTTTTTAGATGTAAAAGTCTTTCGTGAAAAAACAGTTTAATGCTACCATTTTTAGGAAAGACATTTACAGGTTTGGGAACCAATTTTCATAGCTTTTGCTTTCATCATTTTAAATCTAACTCTATTTTTACTCTTGTATATAGAGCCGTCTCCCTTACTTCTAAGTGGCTTGTCTTTCATAAAGAAATTACCTTTCTTTTAACATATTTTACCGATCACTGCTTTCCCACCAAGCTCGTCAACAGAATTATTTGCAAGATTCTTAATAAAGATTATTGCGCTAACGGCAATGAAATAAATGTTCCAAAGCTTCCTTTTTATGCCTGATTTCCATATTTGCACGATGAGTTCTTTAGAGCAGAATTGACAAATATCGCATAAAAATACTTTGGTGCATTAAAGGTAAAACTTTTTGCTGTTAATCCACTCACAATTGGCTCCATGTTTAGATTTAAAGATCGGTTATGATCCCTCATGTTCTCTGGTATAGTGTACAAATATTCTTGTCCCAGATGTAATCTGGGAACTTACGTGGGTGGTTCTCAGAGGATGATGAGGTTTTGCTATCAAATCCCGAACAGTCCAGTATACGTGAACATAGTAAAAAATGTTACGTTCCCATTAAATATTTCGATTTTATTATTGAGGGTCATAACTCCAGCCCAAATGGATTATTGACCTTCGAGTCTTTTCATCAAACAGCTTGTTCTGCAGTGAACAACCAGTCCACCTCCACTCCCTTGTATCTTTCTTAGCCTATTCTTTTTGTATATATTCTTTTAGTTTTTGTTTATCTCTTGCCATGGTAGATCGACCCCTAGTGCTCCTCAAATATGTTTAACTTTGTATTTTACAAATGCTTAATTTTTTTCCCTTCTAATCTGAAGTTTTAAATAGCTTATGTGCTTTTAATTTCTTGAGTTTTGTCGATCGTTAGAGATTTATATTGGCCATTATTTATTATACAGACCCTGAGGATGCATTCAGCTGAATTCGAAACACGTCGGAATAAAATGTAATACTTCGCCATCTTTGTTCCTGCTCCTACTCCCTCTGCATTTTATCACTTGGCTGACTCGCCTGCTTTCTCCGTTCACACACATACACACGCACACAATATATATATATATATATATATTATATATATATATATATATATATATATATATATATATATATTTATATATATATATATATAATGCATGTTCTATTACAGCTTTAATATCGCTGTCTCCGTCTCGTCTCAATAACTCGAACACAAATTTAGCAATGTGTAAGTAAGCACCAGCCTTTTCCCCCATCAGTATCTGCACTCGAAGGACGTCATCCACAGGGACATCAAACCCCTGAATATCCTGAAACACGAAGAGGGAACCATCAAACTTGGGGATTTCGGACTCGCCAAGATAATTCGGTCCAAGAAAGATATCCAGGCTTCTGTTGTAGGAACCGTCATTTATGCAGTAAGTCAATTTCTGGTTTGCATGACGCAGTTTGGTGCTATTTTGGCTTATTTACGCGTCACTTACAAAGAGGTTCTAGTACTGAACATAGCGGAAACTCCTTGGGACGCTGTGTTTGGTACTAGTCCCTCGGGATCAAAGTGTTATGCACCCATTTCTATATTGGCTGGTCAACAAATTATATTAATAAACGATATCTTCGTGTAACCGTCCGCTTGACATTTACCATAAGGTGTTTAGTACTAGCAACTCTGTGGAAGTGACGCATAGATAACATGCCAAAGCGCCTGCAGTTTTTCCCGGCTGGCGGGTGGGTGGACGGTTGGGGCGTTCAGTTAGCCGATGGATAATTGACTGGAGGAACTGTGAGACTTTTCTGGTAAAAGAATAATCTCCGTTGCATTATCTAGTTCTTCTGCTGTCCTTGGCATGTGGTAGGAACCATAAAACTTATATTCTTAAACCTTTCCTATCATAGCCTCTCCACCCCTGTCTAGTCTAGAGATCTTGCCCGAGGGTAGCCTATACTTATCCATAGTACATAGATGGTGTTTCAAACGTCCTGGCTAGGAAAAGCAGAGAAGACGTTGATCGGTTATTGCACAGAACTAGACATTTGACGATAGACTTCTAGTCACTCAAGAGTTTTGAATAAATAAATAAGCTATTTGCGTCATTGATGAGATATCTTAGTTTGCAGATGAGACAAGTTTAGGAATCAAACACAATACTCCGAAGATATTAATTGCGGAAATAGATTTTCAGGGGCACGAATGACACAAGAATTTTGAAAGTATATGTGACGAAAGGTTTAATATATTTTTTGACTGAATATCGTACATATTTTCAATATTATACTAGCATGTACGTACTCTCGGAAAACAAGGCGAGAGTAAACTTATTTTTTTTATATCAGCTTACTATTTAATATGTGCAGCCACTGAATTGTTGGCAAAAATTATTTACATTAATGTTTGGCAAAAAGGAAATAGTTGTACCACAGCATAAACAGTTCTAGGATTACCTCCGGGGCGGGTGGTGGGGCATAAGGCGTGTTAGTTCCGTCAGTGCACCTTACTTGGTGTACTTTGGTCCCCTACTGCAGCCTTTTTCATTCCTTTCACTGCACCTCCGTTCACATTCTATTTCTCTCGTCTGACTTACCACCCTCTCCATTGTTTCGTTGTGCAACTGCGAGGTTTTCCTCCTGTTACATCTTTCAAACCACCTTACTGTGAATTTGTCTTTCTTCGCTGAATGACATCGTAGGTCATAGTGCACGGCCTTTGGCCTAAATTCCATAATCTGTTCTGTTGTAGCATTTCCTTTGATGATTTCTCCCTCAGAGTCCAGAACTTCATCTAAGGTCTGTGTGTGATGCTGGAGGGGATATGTGGTCGCTGGGGTGCACTCTCTACGAAATGTGCAAGTTAGAACCAGCCTTTAGGAATGCCTCCGAGATGCTGAGATTCATACAGAAGCGTGGAACTTTAGTAAGTACTCAGAGCCTTTGACAAAGTCCTTGATCACTAATCATTGAAACTCAGCCACGCCCCTCTTGAAGGAGATGTACACTGTTCCTTGCTTCCTTTTCTTAAAGATGGGCGAGGATAGACTGTCCTTGATGAGAAAATTGCACTGATCGGTGGAAAATCTAAGGTTGGTATTGCACTACAGCTGTGGTGTTATTATTATTATTATTATTTTTTTTTTTTTTTTGCTCTATCACAGTCCTCCAATTCGACTGGGTGGTATTTATAGTGTGGGGTTCCGGGTTGCATCCTGCCTCCTTAGGAGTCCATCACTCTTCTTACTATGTGTGCCGTTTCTAGGATCACACTCTTCTGCATGAGTCCTGGAGCTACTTCAGCCTCTAGTTTTTCTAGATTCCTTTTCAGGGATATTGGGATCGTGCCTAGTGCTCCTATGATTATGGGTACGATTTCCACTGGCATATCCCATATCCTTCTTATTTCTATTTTCAGATCTTGATACTTATCCATTTTTTCCCTCTCTTTCTCTTCAACTCTGGTGTCCCATGGTATTGCGACATCAATGAGTGATACTTTCTTCTTGACTTTGTCAATCAACGTCACGTCTGGTCTGTTTGCACGTATCACCCTATCCGTTCTGATACCATAGTCCCAGAGGATCTTTGCGTGATCGTTTTCTATCACTCCCTCAGGTTGGTGCTCGTACCACTTATTACTGCAAGGTAGCTGATGTTTCTTGCACAGGCTCCAGTGGAGGGCTTTTGCCACGGAATCATGCCTCTTTTTGTACTGGTTCTGTGCAAGTGCCGGGCATTCGCTTGCTATGTGGTTTATGGTTTCATTTTTCGTATTGCACTTCCTACATATGGGAGAGATGTTATTTCCGTCTATCATACTTTGAACATATCTGGTTCTTAGGGCCTGATCTTGTGCCGCTGTTATCATTCCTTCAGTTTCCTTCTTTAGCTCTCCCCTCTGTAGCCATTGCCAATTGTCATCGCTGGCTAGTTCTTTAGTCTGTCTCATGTATTGTCCGTGCATTGGTTTATTGTGCCAGTCCTCTGTTCTTTCTGTCTTTCTCCTGTCTCTGTATATTTCTGGGTCTTCGTCTACTTTTTATTATTCCCTTCTTCCCATGCACTTTCTTTAGCCACTCGTCTTCACTGGTTTTCAGATATTGCCCCAGTGCTCTGTTTTCGATGTTGACGCAGTCCTCTATACTTAGTAGTCCTCTCCCTCCTTCCTTTCGTGTTATGTATAGTCTGTCCGTATTTGCTCTTGGGTGTAGTGCTTTGTGTATTGTCATTTGTTTTCCTGGTTTTCTGATCTATGCTGCGAAGTTCTGCCATCGTCCATTCCACTATTCCTGCACTGTATCTGATTACTGGCACTGCCCATGTGTTTATGGCTTTTATCATATTTCCGGCGTTGAGTTTTGACTTGAGTATCGCCTTGAGTCTCTGCATATATTCTTTCCTGATCGTGTCCTTCATCTCTTGGTGTTTTATATCTCCTCCTTCCATTATTCCCAGGTATTTGTATCCTGTCTCATCTATGTGTTTGATGTTGTTCCCATCTGGTAGCTTTATCCCTTCAGTTCTCGTTACTTTGCCTTTTTGTATGTTGACTAAGGCACATTTTTTCTATTCCAAACTCCATCCTGATGTCCCCAGATACAATCCTTACAGTCTGGATTAGGGTATCTATTTCCTTGATGCTCTTACCATACAGCTTGATGTCGTCCATGAACATCAGATGGTTGATTTTGTTGCCTCTTTTCTTGAGTTGGTACCCGGCATCCATCTTCTGTAGTACTTTTGTCATGGGAATCATGGCTACTACGAAGAGTAGTGGGACAGTGAGTCGCCCTGGAAGATCCTCTCCTGATATTAACCTCTGCTAGTCTTATTCCAGAGCTTGTAAGTAGTTGTATTCCAGTTGCGCATTGTATTTTTGAGGAAGCTGATGGTATTTTCCTCTGCCCCATATATTTTCAGGCATTCTATTAGCCATGTGTGTGGTATCATGTCGAAGGCTTTCTTATAGTCTATCCATGCCATGCTTAGGTTGGTTTTCCTTCTCCTACTGTTCTTCATTACCATTTTGTCTATCAGGAGCTGGTCTTTTGTGCCCCTACACTTCCTTCTGCAGCCTTTCTGTTGGTGGGGGATGGTGTTTGTCTCCTCTAGTAGTTGTATAGCCTTTCACTGATGATACCTGTTAGTAACTTCCACATTATTGGTAGGCAGGTGATAGGCCTGTAGTTACGGCTATATTTCCCTTACTCTTGTCTTTTTTGTACTAAGGATGTTCTTCCTGTGGTCATCCATTTGGGTGCATGGTGATTTGAGATACAATGCTGGAGTTGTTCTGCTATTCGTGGGTGTAGGGCCTTGAAGTTTTTGAGCCAGTATCCATGGACTTCATCGGGACCTGGGGCTTTCCAGTTTGGCATTTTCTTTAGTTGGTGTCTGACTGTGTCTGTCGTGATCTCTGTGAATCTTTGTTTTATTCTCCCTGTTTCTTCTTCCTTGACTTCCTGGAGCCATGTTGCATGTTTGTTGTGTGATACCGGATTGCTCCATATGTTTTCCCAGAGTCTCTTACTTGGTTCGGCTTCAGGAATTTCTGGGTGGTTGTCTTGCCCCTCTTAGTTGGCTGTATAGTCTTTTCTGGTTGGTTCCGAATAGTTTTTTCTGTTGGTATCCCTTATTCCTGTTCATGTACCGTTGGATCTTGTGTGCTTTGGCCTTAAGCCTCTGTTTTACATCTTCTATTGTGTTGGTTTTATGTCCCCTCTCTTGTACTTTGTATTTCTCGTTGAGTTCCTCCCTTGTTTTCTTGCTTCTTAGCCTTTTTTCTGCCATCTCTTTCAGTTTACTCAAGTCAGATCTCATCACCATGATTTGCTTTTCCAGGCGCCTTTTCCAAGGAGGTTGCTGTTTTGGTTTCTGTTGGTTGGTGTGCTGGTGGTGTTGTGGTTCGAATCAACCCCCATCAGTTCTGCTACTAATTTTTGCTCCTGCATATGTCAAGTTATTTGTTTCTGTGATACTGGTGGTGTGTATTAGGCCCATTATTTCATTGACCTCACTTGTTTTCTCCCTTAATTTCTTGGTGTTGTAGGCTTTCATGGAGGGGATCTTTGTTCTCTCTGTGTCTGGCTCCATCCATTGTCTAATCTTTTCTACCCATTCCGTCCTCTCTGTTACTTCGTCGGTGTTTCTTCGTGTGTCGTTGTTTGATACCTCATCCTCCCTGTCGTCTTCTGTGGCATCGTCTCTCATTTCGTCTTCGTGTAATTCGTTGTCGTGTGACATTTCCCTTTCCAGTTCTTCTCTTTCTGTTGGGGAGAGCCAGTTCTTTTTCTTTATGTTCCTTACTTGGTCTGCCAGTCTCTGCTCTGTTTGGGGGGTGTTATTCCTCTCATTCCAGATGTTGACCAATCTTCTTCTATATCCTCTCTCCGTCGGGTTGCTTCTGATGTAGCATCTCCATATTTCCTTATTTTCTTCTCTTGTCCATTTCTTCCTTTTTGCTTCTGTAGCTCCAATCTCAGGCTGTTGATTACTTTCATTGTGGTGATCAGTTGCTGGATGACGACCTCCAAGTACCTGACCGTCTTCCCCTACAATTGGGTTGAATACCTGGTTGCCGGACGAAGCTCCTCTGTTGCCAGAGGTTCCATTTACGTCGTTGTCGTTTATTCCTTCATTTCTTTCCATCATTGCTGAGTTTTGCTATTTAACCCATAGCTGGACCCTACCCCATCAGGGATAGGTACTCATTTACAGCTAAGTAGACTGAGGAAATTATGGTAAAGATCCTTTCCCAAGGAATCAACGCCGAGGGGAGCGGTCACCCATCCAACGACTGACCAGCCCCAATGTTGCTTAACTTGACTTAAGTCTATTGACGACCTAACCCACTCTTAATATTATTATTATTATTATTATTATTATTATTATTATTATTATTATTATTATTATTATTATTATTATTATTCCGAAGATGAACCCTATTCATATGGAACAAACCAAAGGGGCCATTGACTTGAGATTCAAGCTTCTAAAAATATGGGGCTCATCAGGATGAAGTAAGGGGTACATAACTTTAAGCGAAAACTGATCTCACACAGTAACCGGTTTAATTTTCATCTTTAATTATTCTAACCTAAGCAATGAGAATAAGTCTTTGAGACGCATCTGCACCTTCAGGCTGGAATATGCAATCAAGGTCAGGGAAGGAACTTGTTTTAAACTCCCAGTTTCCATTGTTGTCTAATATGCAATGAAGCCCGGTTAAAGAAATGAACTGGAAAGGTTCCAACGAAGGCACAGGTGTTATATTCACGATAACAGTAAGCACAAACACAACACAAAGGTAGGTGGCCCATAGGGGGTTAGTGCCGTCAGTAGAACTCAGCAGTGCGCTGTAGGTACTAATGTTCTTTGCAGCGTCCCTTCGGCCCCTCGCTGCAACCGCTTTCATTCCTTTTGACTGTACTTCCACTCATATTCTTTTACTTTCCGCCCTCTTTTGATATTGTTTCATAGTGCAAATACGAGGTTTTCCTCCTGTTACACTTTTCAAATCTTCCCACTGTTTCCCCTCTCATCGCTGAATGACCTCATAGATCCCGAAAAAAAACTTGCAGTTTATAAATTCATGTGTAATTACAGAGACCGCTGCCCAGTTCATACTCGGGCAAGATAAATTACCTCATCAACGCTCTCCTCCAAGCCTACCCAAACGATCGTCCTACTGCCGCAAGAGTCAAGAAAATCCTCGAGAATCCTTCAGCGGGATCTTGCCACCCGAGAATGGTTCCCCCTGAAGCAAAGAGACAGGTTCTGGAGTCCCCCTGTGGCAAAAGGCGCGTCGGCAATGTTCTCAATGAAGGTCAAATCCTTCGAAGAAGTTCTGGTCACACACTGTCGCCTCAGGAAGTCGGAAAGCGGCTGATGGTGATCATGGGGTCTCCGTTGCCACCTGGTCAGACTATTGATATTCAATGGTACGGAAATTGACGGCTCAGGCCGATGCAAGGTGTCTGAAAATGTGGAATTGTTTATTTTAACTGATGTGACGTTCTAATTTAATTTGAAGGCGTGCTTTTAGTGAAATATTATTAGAACATAATTTATGCGATACTTTTAAGTTTTGAACTGAAACCATATCACTCCCGTATTAACAATAGAGCTTGTATTCAAGTTGATTGATGTAGGCTTGATTATGTAAAACAAAAACTGCCAGTTTCAGGTGTAACTGTTGTCTATGAGGGGAACTGGAGTAAATGTTTCATTACATTCTTTTTATTAATACTTTTAAGGCATCATGAATAAATTAAATCTGACAATTATTCAGCATTTACTTCATGGCTAGAATCCTTTTAAAATCAAATGGATAATTACAGTTGGGTTTTTATTTGATAACAAAGCAATACACTAAACTGATATCTTGTAAACCCTACCCACGAGACTTTATGGATTAGCGAGGATATCAGTTAAGTCGCAAGGCTTAATAACCACTGGTTCCATGCAACGTAAAAACACCATACAAACAAACTCAAGGCTACGTAGTATAACCCAAGATAATGTTTGTAAAGTAATCTTTGAAGTCATTTGCATTTCAAGTTAAATTTGTGTATCTAATCGTATTCGTATATTCTCTTCGAGAACAAATATCTATTCAACCTACAGTAAATGTTGAAGACTGGGCGAAGACAACGAAAACTCTTAAATTGCTACTTCATTCGGGTTCATTTTCGCCCCAGTGACTCGCTTCCTCCTGCGCATGCGCCAAGTAGCAGGAATTCAGTTCATGTTCGTTATTCTCGCAACCAGTGATGGACAACTTTCATGCACGGAAAATGAAAGCGGCTGTTCAATATCTGTCGTCAGTGGACAGGAATATTAAAAAAAAAAGTTGAAAATATTACCCTTTAGAGTGGCTGGGTCATGCAGTTTTGTTAAATGTTATTTTTATGACTGGAAATTTTTCCGTTTTTAACTATTGCTATCGTGCTTAGCCATTTGAACCAGAAACCAGCAAATGTAAATAGACATGACGTTTGAGATGGTGACCCTACATTCGAAATGAATGACTTTGAAGTCTATAGGAAAAATGTTAGGAGGACATTGGTGCATTTAGGTGCTTTCGTTTGCGACACGGCATCTGAAGGCTTCGAAAAGGTATCAGTGTAACAACCATTTAAGAATTTTAGTCTCGTTCCTTGCTCAAATTTCGTTACAAAAAAATTGTGGATTTAGCAAGAACGGAATAGGAACACCATACTTGCTAGAAACTGTATAAAAAATAAAATTAAAGTTACATGGTGGAGCGTTTCTTACACATGCACACTCAGACTCACATGCTCACACTCTCAAACACACACACACACACACACACACACACACTCACTCACACTCACACAGGCATACACTTATGCATACACTCATGCTGTCCGTACAATTCTGAATATGCATGCGTGCCTATTCCCAGATTAGAGTTAAATAATAATAATACGTAGAGAGAAAGAGAGTCTGCTGCTTCTTAAGGACACAGAATAAATAAAATTAGCAACGCCTCGGCTCTTTCAAAGTGGATTACCCGAAACTCAATTTACTGACCTTTCGTAAATTCCAGCCAATTACCTTAATTGCCGCAGGGGGCCTTGTGTAATCCAATATAAATCAGCTCCTTGTAATCAGAGCCTAAATCTATAATGACGTAAAGTCAAAGGCTTTTGGTTAACATAATTAGATTTTTCACAGATATATTTACGTACACGATTAACATTTTCTTTCTCCAGACAGATTCATGACCTAACTACAATCACTGTTTACCCTCGTTTTTGATATCCGTTCCACTTCCTTCCTGTCACTTTATGGTCCAACCAACCAACTCCCACTTAAGGGTGGCAGTCTTAATTAAGCACTGAGTGGCTGGAATCGCCCCAGTGCCTGGCTTCAGGACCCAGTTTCCAAAAATCAAACCAACATCAATTCAGACATCGGTGGAGAATTTCGTCACCCTCTGCACGTCATGAAGTTTCATCGGTCGATTCTGTGCTCGAAATATTATACCACAATCTTCATGCCTTTACCGATTGGCCATCTGAAAACCTTAAATGTTATATGAATTTTATTTACGTTTAGAATGTAACAGTCAGCGCAACCAGTGACGTTAAAATTAAAGGCTGAATTATATACAGAAGCCTAACAGTGGGTTGGTGCCGTCGGTGCACCTCATGCGATGCACTAAATTTACCTACCTTCCCGCTTTCTTTATTCACTCGCTGTTCAACCCCTCTAAGTGTAACTACTCGTGCAGTTGTGGGGTTTTCTCATCGTTTCAACATTTAGATCATTACACATCATCTCCTTTATATATAATCATCTTTCACTATCTGAAGCCTGATTGGCCGAAAGTGCCCCAGTGTTTAGCAACATAGTCTTAATTCCATAAATTAACGAATCGAGTCGTATAAGCAAGTGTCATACTCGAGTGTTAGTCATTATGTATGAGCTCCATTTAATTTGAAGAATGATCTATATTTTTGGATTATTTTAACTCAGTCTGACATAATACCAAGATAAGCAATGATGTGCAAATGATGTGCATTCTTCAAATGAATAAGCTACGCGCGTGATTCTCCGTAGGGAGTTAGTGCCGTCAGTGCACCTCATGCGGTGCATAGTAGGCATC
>NC_087202.1:146459571-146489571 GCF_015104395.2 Macrobrachium nipponense | reverse complement strand
AACCCCTCGTTTACTTCATTTTTCATGACAGATTTATCATTCTTAATATTTCATTTATATATTCATTTATTTCATCAGTTTCGTTTGAGCTTTAAATAGGATCCTGCAAAATGAAGGAGCTCTTCCATTAACATTATTACATTAAATGATTACAAAGGCTGATTGTTATCGACAGTCATAAAAGGTCTTCTTTTACCTCAGATAAAAAAAAAAAAAATACTTCAGAAATCCAGGAAGAAAGAAAGCAAATCACTTTGCACCGAACGAAAACCTGGAACTGACAGCAGCAAGGGTTACAGTCATATTTAAAAAAGTAAGGACGAAAGGAAAAGGGACAAGAAAAATAATGAATAGAAAAATAAGGCGGCATTATTAAGGTTTCTTAAGGTCTCTCCGGCCATTAGCTGCAACCCCTTGCATTCGTTTTACTATACTTTCTCCTCCTTCCATCTCGCTTTCCACCTTCTCCTAACTTTCAACAGTTGATTCATAGTGCAACTTAGAGGTTTTCCTCCTGTTACACATTTAAAACCTTTTTACAGTCAATTTCCGTTTCAGAGCTAAATAACCTCATAAGTTCTAGCACTCGGCTTTTGGCCTAAATCTATACTCTGTTCTGTCCAGGTTGAAAAAAGAAAAAGAAACACACATTTATTCAAGCAAATCACAAATGGCCTAGCAGATTTGAAGATGAACACCATATTCTTTATGGAAACCAAACAAACTTATTTCAGTACAAATTCTTTTAAATCGTTATCAGTCGCTTTGAGAAGGTGAATTGCGTCATAGGAATCCTTGAAATATTTAGTGCGGACTCATACCTGCATCTTTCTTCGGGTTGGTTATTTTGATTTATATAACTACTTTGATTTATATAACTGGCAGAAGTAGAAATTATTTGTTGACGTCTGAATGCCCGGTTGTTATGTTGTGTCGTTATCCGGACGGGAATCCGAAGCAGTATTTATGACTGCGTCCTTGAGTTTTTAGTTCATCGTGTAATGAACTAATGTGGGTCAGTGTCTCTCCTCACATTTTATGGGATCAAGTTCCCAGGCCGATCAGCTCACCAGCAGAGGTATTTAAACCACTAGAAAGAAAATTCATGTAATGTAGCCTATTATAGTAATAGATAGATATATAGATATGTATTTTCCTCTATTTCGGCTACAGTTGAAAGATAGATGGATGACGGATTAGGCTTTTATTTCCGAGAGTGCTATATATATATATATATATATATATATATATATATATATATATATATATATATATATATATATATATATATATGTAATATTTGGATATATTATATATATATCATAATATAATAATATATTATAATATTTCTATTAATATATTAATTGTATATATATATTTATATTATTATTATATATATATAATAATATATATATAATTAATATATGTATATATGTATATGTGTTATATAGGTATATGTATAATATATATTTATTGTTACGTATGAAGCCCGGCCTTGAAAGGACTCCAATACGTAAACAGGAATAGTTGAGGGAAAAATAGAATGAATTACTTGAACTTACCGTAAAAGGATTTATAGTGATAATTTACTCTAGAGGAAAAGGTCGCCAGAGACTCATCTAATTACTTTACATCTATTTATTTACAAGAGGCCGTTACTGGCCTGGAGAAAATAAATGCAGCGTGTCCACACGTGGGGACCCATATATCTCTCACAAATGGATAGCTGGCTAAAAATGTGATTCACGTAAAAGCTGGATTTCGAAATCTTGCGGTAATGCAACACTTGCGGGCGCAAAGACTTGGACACGTGACTCAGGGAATCTGGAAAAAGATCCCAGATTAGACAAGATAAAAAGAAAAAGGACTTCTTGCTCAAGTTACAGTTATTCAGTTCTCTAACACTGGGGCAAAGGAACTCTAATGTTTCACTGAGGTATGCACTGAAGACTTCATTTGTCTGGGACGATCACACAAGGGAAACATACGGCCATGAGGCAGTGAGAGGAAACAAAGGGATGAGTTCTTTTGATTTAGACGTTTGAATTGGGAAAATGGGGAGTAATAGACCACTAGGAGGTAAGGCACTGGCAATATGCTGTTTCACAAGACGTACCTGGATGCCATGATCAGTGGACCTTTGTAGAAATGCGGCGTCCGGCTTTGTCTCAGGTCTGGGGCTCGGGCGCGCCAGTAACGCCATTAGGCCTAAGTGTGGGAGGCTGGCTGCCTGGACATCCGTCCGAGGTCATGACTGGGGCCGACTGAGGACGAGGGCAGGTGTGTTTTCTGGGTGTTGGGGGTCAGCTTAACCCCCCAAGAGCAGGGCAATCCTGGAAACAGAACATACAGCCAGCAGAGGGTTCACAAGAAAAAGAGATTAAGATATAGGCCTAATAAGTACCAGTCTGCCTACATCCTTCCCTTTGGGATACGTCCCTAAAGCTGACAAGAGTCTATTTTCCCCTTTCTCACAGGAAATTCCTATCTCTGGCTGCCTAGCTTTGGTTTCCCGTCCAAATCAGCTGATATTTGGAGGAATATGGCTGCCTTTTTACAAATCAAAATAATTAACTAAATGCTGGGTAGCCGAGGAGATCAATAAACGTAGCAGCTCCCCCTGTTAAGAAGGCATTCACTTCCTTTCGGGCGTGAAGGCCTTGGGTTAAATAAGTTGATCGTTTCGACTACCCAGTTCTCCTGCTCTAACTGAAGTTTGTAGAGCAGTGATACAGCTAACTACAGTGGCGTACCTAACTTATAGGTGGAGATGCTAAGTGTACTAACTTATTGGGTTAATGTAGTCTAGCCTAAGTGATAACTACGGGTCGTCTGTGACAACAGTCTACTCTACCCCTAGATAAGGTTACTTGAACATTCTACTTGCTACTACCCTAATGCCCTGGTACTAAATCATTAGCCTAACCTACTCATTACAGTTAATTAGAGACGCAATCATTCCAGAGTGTGGTATGCACAGCAGCGGTTCATTGACTGAATTGTTAAAATACATGAGAATGAGGAGTAAATGAATGCGTGAGGAATGATAGAGTGGCTTAGCAGAGTACCAGGATGGAAATGTAATGAGGTAATTATATTTAAGTGAGGGTTAGTATTACAATTGCAAGGGGTTAGAGGGTTAGTTTACTGGCAGAGATCAGGCTGGCTACCTTCTCTGGGTAGGTGCCAGGATCACTCTGCAAATGAATGTGACACTGTACCTCGGACACAGGTGTCAAGGAGAGCATGTGGCTCTTTTGTTAGTGGGTTAATGACGTCCCTTCTTCTTCTTCTTATTCCTCCAGGACCTGGCTATACCAGTACTAGGAGTAGACGGAGGCACCGACTCTGGGGTAAGGCCAGAAACGCCGTCAGGAGCAGAGGCAGTGGTAGCCTGAGGGATTGCAGGAGAACACCCTACTTCGGTATCTGCAGCAACCGTCGTAGAGGTGGAACCTACTGCAGGGGAGGCCCTCACTTCGGCTGCTGCGACAACCGTCGTAAGGGGAAAACTCTAGGCTGACTCCTGGTCGGGCAGTTCCTGGTTGTTCAGAGGAGGTGAGAATGTGAGGTCTGCCGGAGGTTCATCCTCGGGTGACAGAGGTGAGGGTGAAGAATGATGGACTGGAGATTGGCCATGGGCTGCGGTAAGCTCCATGCCTGTTGGAGGATCTCCTGTAAGAGGATCCTTGATAAGGTTTAGGCGCCGGTGCTAGCTCAGGGCCAGGCGCAGAGGTCAAGTTCTGTGGTGGCTCTACGTCCAGGCTGGACGGAGCTTGGCACTGCTCAGTGCTGCCAAGTGGCACTAGCAGAGTGTTGAGGTCGACTGGACCTGTGACGGGTACCGGAGGTGCAATACCTCTAGCGGGCCCTTGGTAATGGGAGACAGACGTACTTCCTGGAGGAAGCAGAATTTTGGTGACTCCTTGCTTTGGAGTGATTTGACTGGGGGTTAAGACCCCTAGGCTTTTTGAAATGAGAGGGAGACTTCATGTCTTGCCCTAGGAGGAGGTCATAACCTCCTGGAATGTAGCTTGCAACCGCAAGAGTACATACTTTGGAGAAGTGAGGTCTGGAGACTCTCATTTGTACGGTCGGAAGGATCAGCTTAATATGATTGATGCCTTCAATCGTGATTAGTTGACGTCGGTCAATATTAGCCCCTCGGGGGATTTGGTCTTCCCGTATCAGGGAGATTTGAGCGCCAGAGTCATCGTAGGCTCTGACGTGGCTTGGCGGAAAATGACTTTGGAGGGGTGCGACAGATATAGGGCCCTTAGCCGGGGGTCCTAGCAAAGAAGGATTGGTAACGGCCATTGCGATGGCAGGAATATTAAAATTTGTGCACCCTCCATAGTTGGCAGACATGTGACCCTTGCGGCCACAGTCACGGCAGAACCTTTTCCAGAACTTCTTCCGTGGCACTGGATGATAAGGCCGAGATGGCCCCACAGGTTGCGAATCTGTGGAGTCACCAAGGCTGGCAGTGTGCTCCGGCACAGGTGAAGAGTCCTCTCTGGCAGTGATTTGAGGTAGGGAGGTTAAGGAATCCTCCGTTGAATCACCCTCGGAAACAAGTCCGGGGTTAACTGGTGGGCTTACTTCTTCCAAAGTGGAGGAGGTAGGCGGTAAAATGGTAAGAGGCTGAGATGATGCAGAAGAGACTTCAGGGTCTGATACCGGGTCAGGGCCAGGTTCGCAAATAGAAAGGATGTCGGGGACATCAGAGGCACAAGCCTCTGAATCTAAAACTGTTGATTGATTATGAGGCATGCTGCAGGAATCTGGTGCATCTGGTAGTGGAGCTGCGTCCAGGGGAGATACGGCTTTAGTAGATCTCGGTCCAATATTACATGGTAAACATCATGAAATGGGTCAACTACGCCCAGACGGCACAATGTGGTTTCCCTGGTCTCCTGGTCCAAAAAGGGCATTTCCACATTCAGAAGGACCAAAGGAACAGAATAGAGGTTACCGTCAATCCATTCAAACTGAATTTCTTTGTCTGTCTGGATTTTGGCACCCCTAGGCAATGCCTTTCTTGCAATGAGGGAGACCTGGGCTTCGGCATCGGCCATGACTTGTACCCACTGATAGGCCATAGGAGACTGTTCATCAGGGAGGGCTACATGGTAGCCTTGGAGAAGTTCACCCTGGAAGCTCTCATCCCAAGGTAGGGATCGACTTGGGCACTGAGGTGAATCCACAGCATGCCCACGCACACAGCAAGTGATGCAGAACCTCCGCAACCACCTCTTACCGGGAGTCCAGCTCATGGTCTGGGGTTTGGAAGCTTGCAGAGAAATTTTGTCATCTCTGAGAGCTAGCTATGCTTTCTCTCTTCTTTTCTGGCTTTTCTCTGGTTTTCTCTTTCCTCCTTTTCTTGCAGGCGCGCGGCATCCTGCTGCGCCGTTATCCCCTGGTCAAGTGCTGGCCCAGTGTAACTGGCCTCCTTGCTAGAGTTATGAGGGTTCGGAGCTTCTCTAGCTCTATGGCAAAGAAGTCGCGGGAAGCAGGGGAAGACATTTCCCTTAGGCTGCAGTAGAGGCTCGGATGAAAATGATGGCCAGGAACAGTTCTGGATGGAATGGGAGTGCCTACTGTGTAACGTGGCACTCACTTGGAAATGGGTTCTGCAATAATGGTAATGAAAAAGTCTTAAAAGACTGGGTGCTCTGTGGCACTTGGAAAGTGTCCCGTAAGTTGGTGGCACTTCTGGAATGGCACCTTCTGATGAGGCGGAAAATCAAATTGTGTGCGCGGCGTACGTCACACTTAAGGGCGTTCCTCACTTGGGAGACGCTGGAATGGGCAACCTGTAGGTCCAATACAGGTGCACGGCACTTATGGAGGCGTTCCTTGGTTGAGTGATCCGAAATGGTGGATACTCTAATGAATGGGCGTTCCGTAAGACGGACACGCAGGTAAAATGGCTACCTGTACGTCCTGTACAGGTGCACGGCACTTATGGAGGCGTTCCTTTTGGACAGCACTAGTAGTGCTGGTATTGCGGCACTTCGGAAGGCGTTCCCTTGATTGGGTGATCCGGGATAGCGGATACACTAATGGATTGGGCATTCCGTAAGGACGGACACGCAGGTTTGACAGCACTTAGGGCTGGTATTGTGGCACTTTCGGGAGGCGTTCTCTTTGTTGAGTGTTCCGAAGGATCACTGACCCTTGTACATGGACACACTAATTTCTTGGGCGTTCCGTAAGGACGGACACGCAGGTTGAATGGCTACC
Organism: Macrobrachium nipponense; assembly: GCF_015104395.2. Taxonomy (NCBI): domain Eukaryota; kingdom Metazoa; phylum Arthropoda; class Malacostraca; order Decapoda; family Palaemonidae; genus Macrobrachium; species Macrobrachium nipponense. The sequence goes on along the minus strand of NC_087202.1, from coordinate 146,483,325 downwards.
TGTACGGCTGTACAGGTGCAATGGCACTTATGGAGGCGTTCTTGGACAGCACTAGTAGTGCTGGAATAGCGGCACTTCAGGAGGCGTTCCTTTTTTGGAGCACTGGTAGCATGCGGGTGTGTCCCGTCGGACGACACTAAATGCAGTATACTCAAATATACTGAAGAGAAATGGCACTGCTCGTGGCAGAATGTAATGGTGGAGGAGAGAAAGTAAAAGGTGGGAGTACTTCAGCAGCCAGTTGATGGACAGTGTCACGAATTAGTGGCACTGTAAAATGGTAAGGCCTGACGTGCACTGGTGGTGGCCAGTCCTAGACTGGTAACGACTTCCTTGATAGAAGTGATGAAGGCTGCGGTGGCACACTGTGCGGTTTGTGCTTGCGGTATACGCAAGTCTTTTGGGATAAAGAAAATGAAAAGACCACTCGGGCAACGACAGGTAATGGTAATTTGAAAATGCTCAGTCCTTTGCTGAAGTACTCGGTAAATTAAAAAAATGCTTGCAAACTGCAATGGACACAGGCGCGTACGTATCACGCTCAGTGTAACTGAAAGAGACAAGAGACTAAAATAATGTTAATTCTGCATGCGTAATGGTAATAGATGTAGTACTCTTGGCTTCGTGAATAATAGGCTCTCTCTCTCTCTCTCTCTCTCTCTCTCTCTCTCTCTCTCTCTCTCTAAGAGGGTGAAAAATTATATATGACAAACTCCTTGTATTTAATTGCAACAATACTTTTAGTTTTAATACGACTCAACTTGCGTTAAATGATTTACTTATGTTAATGTGTAATGAAAGAATTGCTTAGGATAAGGTTTATGAAAACGATAAAGCACTAGCGATGAACGATTTTTATATTACAGGTAGCGGCTTGCGCTTATGAAATTATTTGCGTTTTAATACGAATTTTACAATGACGCGTATTACGTTAACAATTCTTGTAATTTACTCTACTTCGATGATTTACGTTAACTTTACGTAAGGTTAGTACGAAAGGCAATGAAACTTTCGCTCAGCGAGCGGGTGAGCGATGCTAGGTAAAACGCGTGGTGAGCGAACAGAGGACAGCTGATTTCTGTAAACGCGGAGGCGATTTACAACACGAAATTCTAATTTCTTATTCAAGATGAATTACGTTAATTTCTCTGGCAGAATGATAGATACTAGTACCGAGATTGATATTATTTACGTTAAAACTTCAAGACTTACGTTACTTTGCTTAAATTGTTGAGATAATGCTTAAAGGGATAAAAACATGGCTGCGTTGTGCGAAACGAAGGTTGGCTGGGAAAGCGCATGCGCGAAGCTTGCAGGCTTGAGAGAGCGTTTACGCTCAGCTTAAGCTGAGGGTTGGCAGGCTACGCGGTTACCAACACTTGGAATGAAACTAAGTTAACCCTTAACCGCCGAATGGACGTATTAAACGTCGAGTCAAAATCTCCCCGATTTCTGAATGGACGTACCATACGTCGGCTCAAAAAAGTTTTTTTAAAAATTCGCTGAAAAATACTTATAGGCCTACCAGCCGAAAACTTTTGAATCACGCGCCTTGGGGGATGCTGGGATTTCACGGATCAAGGCGTTGTTTTGTTTACAATCGTTACGCAGGCGCGCAAGCGCGAATTTCTTTCATATCGCACTAAAAAGTATCAGTGACACATCTCAAAAATTATTTCTTCACTTTGACATAATTTTTGCACCATTTTAAATTATCCGGTACATGAAGTATTACATATGAAAATGTGCGCAATTTCATTTACAATACAACAAAAAAATACTCATGATTGTAACTTTTATGAGTTTTGAAATATTTCCATATAAATAACGATAAGTGCCAAAATTTCAACCTTCGGTCAAATTTGACTCTACCGAAATGGTCGAAAAACGCAATTGTAAGCTAAAACGCTTATATTGTAGTAATATTCAACTATTTCCCTTAATTTTGCAACAAATTGGAAGTCTCTAGCACAATATTTCGATTTATGGTGAATTTATGAAAAAACTTTTTCCTTACGTCGCGCGGTAAACTCTTCCGAAAAAAAATCATACATGCGATTGTGGTAATGTTTGCACCATTTTAAAATTAGCCATTACATAAAGTTTTATATATGGAAATGTGCGCAATTTCATGCACAATACAACTAAAAACAACCCATGGTTGTAGCTTTTATCAGTTTTGAAATATTTTCATATAAAAAATGATAAGTGACAAATTTTCAACCTTCAGTCAATTTTGACTCTACCGAAATGGTCGAAAAACACAATTGTAAGCTAAAACTCTTATATTTTAGTAATATTCAACTATTTACCTTAATTTTGCAACAAATTGGAAGTCTCTAGTACAATATTTCGATTTATGGTGAATTTATGAAAAAAATAACATTTTCCTTACGTCCGCGCGGTAACTCTTCCGAAAAAATCATACGTGCGATTGTGGTAATGTTTGCACCATTTTAAATTAGCCGTTACATAAAGTTTTATATATGAAAATGTGCGCAATTTTTCATGTAAATACAACTAAAATAATTGAAGGTTTGTAGCTTTTCTCATTTTCGAAATATTTGCATATAAATCACGATAAATAGAAAAAAAAAACACGTTCGGTCAACTTTGACTCTACCGAAATGGTCGAAAAACGCAATTGTAAGCTAAAACTCTTACAGTATCGTAATATTCAATCATTCGTATTCATTTTGAAACAAATTGGAAGTCTCTAGAACAATATTTAGATTTACGAATTCGTACATCATTTTGTGATAATATTTTTCCGGTGTTGCTTTTATTGTTTTACAATGTATTATATATCAAAATGATTGCAATTTAGTGTACAATACAACGAAAAAAAATAAACTCGTTAGCTTTTACCGTCTTTTGCACAGCGTGATTTTAATACAATTATGTATGAATTTTTTTTTTGCTACCATATATCGCATTATTTACATATGATAATGATATTATTTTTAATTTCTGATGATTGCATACTAAACTTCAGGCAATGAAAAAAAAAGGAGCCAAAAATGAACTCTTAATCTTCAAAACTAAGCGCGCTGTGATTTTTTGAAAAAAATATTTTTTCCGCTTCCGCGCTCACTCAAAACCGGCTCCGGCATTCGGGGGAGTTTTTGATTTTTACCGCTTCGGCATTTAAGGGTTAAAATGAATTCCCCTAACATATCACAGACAAAAGAATTGTACACTTCTTTTGCCGTAACTATTAGCAGAACACTCCTAACTAGCTAGGCTTTCTAACACAACAATAAACCCTGGCAAAGCACTTCCTAGTTTGATCTAGTATTTCTGGCATCTATCTAACACGTGCTCGTGTCTCGTCAGACGAGAACAATGCAAAATAACAGAGAATTCACTTGGCACTCCGGCCGTTACAATATAATAATATTTCTCACTTAACACCTATTTAAACCACTTCTAAAATAAATACTTAAACATACCTTAAGCTGACATTGGTTATAATTAATCATATATTATATGAATGGTATACTTACCGTGAGTCAGTGTGTGTCTTCCGCTGCAAGTGTGCTTTGATTTGCGCTTTGTAAAAACATTTACATTTTACGTTTTACAAGGGATAACGCGATTTACAAGCTTTTTAAGCAAGCTAGGTTCGAATCCTGGTAAGGTCGCCATTGTTACGCATGAAGCCCGGTCTTGAAAGGACTCCAATACGTAAACAGGAATAGTTGAGGGAAAAATAGAATGAATTACTTGAACTTAACGTAAAAGGATTTATAGTGATAATTTACTCTAGAGGAAAAGGTCGCCAGAAACTCAGCTAATTACTTTACATCTATTTATTTACAAGAGGCCGTTACTGTGATTCACGTAAAAGCTGGGTTTCGAAATCTTGCGGTAATGCAACACTTGCGGGCGCAAAGACTTGGACACGTGACTCAGGGAATCTGGAAAAAGATCCCAGATTAGACAAGATAAAAAGAAAAAGGACTTCTTGCACAAGTTACGATTATTCAGTTCTCTAACACTGGGGCAAAGGAACTCTAATGTTTCACTGAGGTATGCACTGAAGACTTCATTTGTCTGGGACGATCACACAAGGGAAACATGCGGCCATGAGGCAGTGAGAGGAAACAAAGGGATGAGTTCTTTTGATTTAGACGTTTGAATTGGGAAAATGGGGAGTAAATAGACACTAGGAGGAATATACTGGCAATATGCTGTTTCACAAGACGTACCTGGATGCCATGATCAGTGGACCTTTGTAGAAATGCGGCGTCCGGCTTTGTCTCAGGTCTGGGGCTCGGGTGCGCCAGTAACGCCATTAGGCCTAAGTGTGGGAGGCTGGCTGCCTGGACATCCATCCAAGGTCACGACTGGGGCCGACTGAGGACGAGGGCAGGTGTGTTTTCTGGGTGTTGGGGGTCAGCTTAACCCCCCAAGAGCAGGGCAATCCTGGATACAGAACTACAGCCAGCAGAGGGTTCACAGGAAAAAGAGCTTAAGATATAGGCCTAATAAGTACAGTCTGCCTACATCCTTCCCCCCTTTGGGATACGTCCCTAAAGCTGACAAGAGTCTATTTTCCCCCTTCTCGCGGGAAATTCCTATCTCTGGCTGGCTAGCTTTGGTTTCCTGCCCAAATCAGCTGATATTTGGAGGAATATGGCTGCCTTTTTACAAATCAAAATAATTAACTAAATGCTGGGTAGACGAGGAGGTCAATAAACATAGAAATATATATATATATATATATATATATATATATATATATATATATATATTATATATATAATATAAGATAGAGATAGATAGATAGATAGATAGATATAGATAGATAGATAGATAGATAGATAGATAGATAGAAGATAAGTCTGTGCACAGAGACAATCATTCGATATCAGTCTTTTGCGGAATCTGGCGGAGATATCTTTTACGGTTTTTTTTTATCCGATGAAATACTCCTAGCATCCTTTTGGGGGAATTGACAGCTGTCTGTCCTGACGCAATAACCTCTATTCCATTTCCATCTTCGGTGTCGTTTTTTGGTGTCTATCTTGTCTGATATTCCTCTTTCACTTCGTCACTGACCTTCAGCAATACAACCGTTCTAGCGTATAACATTTTATGAATTCTGTGTTGCTAAAAACAAGTCTTCAGCTGATAGTTTGTGCTTGATTTTTTATACGAACATTCTTCCTGATGGACATAAACATAGAAACTTTATTTTTTATTTTATTATTTTTTTACCTCGAGGAAAGTTTTACCAGTTATGTTTTTCTGTTAATTTTATTCCGTTATTTCTCGTCTATGAAATGAAATCGTACCCATTTTTTATTTTAATTTTTTATTGATTCTTTTAATGGTCCCAGTAGAGTAAAATGTTTTAAAGGATTCTCTTAATTATCTCGGTGAGTAACTTTTAAAAGGATACTTTTAATTGTCTGGGTGAGTACATTTTTTAAAGCATTCTTTTAATTGTCTGGGTGAGTAAATTTTTTAAAGCATTCTTTTAATTGTTTGGTTGAGTACATTTTTTAAAGCATTCTTTTAATTGTCTGGGTGAGTACATTTTTTAAAGTATTCTTTTAATTGTCTGGGTGAGTACATTTTTTAAAGCATTCTTTTAATTGTCCGGTTGAATATATTTTTTAAAGCATTCTTTTAATTTTCAGGTTGAATATATTTTTTTAAGCATTCTTTTAATTGTCTGGTTGAGTATATTTTTTAAAGCATTCTTTTAATTGTCTGGTTGAATGTATTTTTTAAAGCATTCTTTTAATTGTCTCGGTGAGTAAATTTCTTAAAGAGCCTCTGTGAGTACATTTTTTGAATGACTCCATTAATGGTCTCGCTAAGTAAACGTGTTTCAAACGACTGAGTCATCATGAAAGAACTGGGAGTCCTGTATTTTAATCTTTATACACTCCTAAATGCTCTGTTCTCATTGAATTAATTATTTTATTTTATTTATTTAAATCAAGAGTCTTAATATATTTTAGTCACTCTTTTCTTTCCTCTAATCTAGATTACTTTTTTTACACTTAACAAGAAACCCTCAATTATCATTGTTGTTGTTGTTGTTGTTGTTGTTGTTGTTGATGATGATGATGATGTTGAAAAGTATTGCTGCTTTCACTTTATAGAGTTTTCTTAATTTTTCATTTATAACTGATTTATCTAAGCTGCTGCAGATCAGGGAGTAGTTTTATTTTTATATACCCAACTGGTGACTCAAATGTGGATATCATGATTCGTAGAGCTTTCTCAATCAGATGATAGTCAAACTGAATATTCTGTTGTTTAGCTTTAGCCAAAGTTTCATTCAGGTTCGAACGGAGCCTGGTCAAGGCAAATGGTAGGAGAATACCGGCGCTCATGTTGTTGCTGTTGTTTTAGATATGCGGGGGAATTTGAGGGTATGAACATGAATTCTTTATTGTGATCATATGGATGTGCCAATGAAATGGTGTGTGTGAAATGAAAGGTTAACAGGCAAAGTTACAAACCTCGTTGATCCCTAAGGCACCCGTCAGTAGGAGAGCAAGAACGATAGTAGCGAGTACTGGCGAGTCAGAGATAGTAAATAAGGAAAAATGTAATCTTTATCGTCGGAGAAAGAAAATCTATTGAGATTAAATACCATATTTAATTTATTTGAGACCAGAAAAGGAGAGCATCGATCAATCTGTCAGTGGTAGGGATCGATGAAGGAGAACGAAGAATTTTGGAACTTTATAGAGAAAGGAGCCCAAAGAATGAAAACAGCTTGATTAAGTGGTAGTTAGAGCGATAACTGAGAATTTCTGGTCGTTAGACGTCAGTGAGGCGGCCGAAAAACGGAGGAGGAGTAGAGGAGAGTTTTAGCATAAAAAAGAATATAGTTGCGAACCAAATAGTTAACAACTATTCTGAACGATAAAAACGATACTTTTTCCGAGGAGATAGTTGGGGGAGTTCAATTTTGTATTTGATGTTATCGCGGTAGAGGTCTTTTAACAATTCCCAGTTGTCAGCTGTATCATATTTTCTTGCTAATTTAGCGGCTCTGACCAGGAATCCATAAAGCTCTATGAAGGTGGGAAGCACCTTTGTTAGATCGTCGTCTCCAATGAGAAGTTGCTCAAATTGAGTGCTTTTATGAGCACTCTCTACAGGCACTGTTTCAGTCTTGGTTGCTTGATTGAAACACGAGACAGGTCCCATACACTGAACGACTGTCTGAACAAATATCGTTATCGACACACACACACACACACACTATTCAGGCAGTATGAACGATCTCCGCACCGATTTCAGTCTGAACAAAGATTTTGTCACGGGAAGACATTGCATCATCTGTAGAAGAGACGTGCGAGATAGCATTGCATTGCAGACAAACACATACATTGAACGACCAGTTTATGACAGACTTAAGTCGCAAGCCAGCAGCCTGGTCTTGACAGATTCCCGCTGAGATCGTTCAGACACAAAACACTGCCCACTTTTGCTTTCAGACAAGCCCATGCACAATGTTTTTGCGAACGATACAGACAATCGTTCAGACAATCGTTCAGTGTATGGGGCCCTTAAGACTGAGTTTCTGTGTCCATACACTGTAATGGCGATGCTTCAGTCTCAGGTCCTGTCGCAACACACAGGACAGGAACTGCGACCGGTGCAGGTTTTGGAATGGTCTTAGGGGTTAGAGGTGGTTGGGGAGTGGAAGTGTGGTGGCAAGAAGAAGGCGGAGGCTTGGGAATGTGCTGAGGGGTGAAAGGTGGTTAGGAACAGAAAGGTTGAGGAGTTAGTGGTTCAGGAGGAAGGTTCGTTCTTGGGTAGAATCGTAGATTGGTTGGAGGTTTCTAGGAGGCGATGGCGAGGGCATTGGGCTAGTGTGGCTGTTAGCCTTAACTTGGTTAAGCACACTTCAGGTCTTGTCTCTGGCTACATATTCCACATACATGGTGGGACGTGCACTCATTTTTACGATATCCAAACCTCTGACCCTTAAAACTTCTCAGAGGTTCCAGTATGAAGGCTTCTGTTCGGAAGGCTCCAAGGATCCCAAGGTTAACATATGGTATTTTTCCCTTGAGAGTGGCTTCGTTTTCAAAATTCTTCTCCAGTCTTTGCTTTACTTTTCTTGGCCCTCATGATGTTTGGCACTACGAGGATTTGTTCCGTAGTGATGTAGCTGGGAGCTTTACAGATCATTGCCTTCGTGATCTTTTCAGCAGGCTCCAGTAGAAGACACGAGATATCCTTACCAGCTTGTTGATCCTTAGGAGAGATCGTACACTCCCCTCTCAAGTTCAGCTGGCTTTGATGTTTGCCCCAGGGTACTACTTTTCGAATGCTAGCACAGCTGCATACGATGCCTGGCCTTGTTCTCTCACTGCTCTGAATTTTGGAAGTGCCGGAATTCGTTGTTGGAGGCCCATTTGGTGGAGCAGATGTTGAGGGGACAGAAGCGTTGCTGATGTTGGAGGATGTCTTGGTTTTCTTTCGTTTTTTCTGAACGGTTGTAAAACCTTCGTTGTCACCGGGGGACTTGTCCACTTGAGAGGTGTCAGGAGAGGTGGGGGGGGGGGGGGGGGGGAGGGGGGGGGGGGGGATCTCTTCAAAGTCATTGTTGACGTAGAAAGAAGTCAATAATAATCGAAAATCCGGTTGCTGAATAACCACTGGTCCCATGCAACGTAAAAATACCATACAAACAAACAAAGCGGAAATATTCGACAGTCTGATGAGCAGACTGCCCAAAAAAGCAATCTGTATACTTGATGGTCAGCACGGGGTCAAATGCGTGCTGACTTTTGATTGGCCAATGCGAAATGCTGGCCACTTGTTGGCTGGCCAGAAGTTTCTTCAAGCCAAAGTCTGTAGTCTCGCTGACGGGAAAAACTGAGTTCATGTCAAATTTTCAAATCCTGAATTGTCTATATTGATTATTATTTAGTAATCCGTTAAAATGACTCTCTTATCTTATGTTTGTGTAGGGGCGGACGTGTTGGAGGTCTCTCTCGCGTTTCTTCACAGAAAAAAATGGTTTTTCGCCTTGGTGATTATACCTCTTATAGTAAGCAATGTGTCTTCATATAATATCCGGCATGTAAGCCGGAGAGTGTTGTGCAACTGCAGATATGCTAATATTCTTTCTGCTCCAATCAGTGCCTCAGAAATCTTTCAAATCACAGCCACTCGAGGCCTATTGGTCCTGGGAAATGGGTAAAAGAATGCAGTGTATGTGTTAGTGGTTGACCCTTCCCTTACCACAAAAATGTCATCCAACCAACCTCCAACCATTGCGCAAGTGACCCTGGCACCTATCGGTGTCTGCGCCCCACACAAGCTCCGTACTCATGAACAATTGTCTTTACTTTATACAATACCAATCGAACCGTTCTGACGTCGAGTCCACTGTACAATCTGTCAGTGATGCTTACTCCAAGGAGGAAATCAACGTTGCATATACGAATTGCAAAGATATGATACCAGAGAGCATTCTCAAGGAGCGATCCGCGAAGAACTTGTCCTCTTACAAGAAAATATCATGTATCACTAAGTGGCTAAGAACCTGCTTGGTGGAAATCTATGCCGATGACCCTTACAATCTGCCTCCAAAGGGGCTGCTGACCTAAGCCTACCTGCGGTGTACCACACGGCAGAAAATGCCTTCCAAACAGCGAAATCTCTCTCAGAAATAATTGGAAAAAACTTGGAAAAAATTGAGGAGACAAATGATAAATTATCAAGAATCTGGGACGTGATTATTGGACTACAGGAATCCCTAGACAGTCTTAAAATGGTGGAAACAAGTAACCTCACACGGATCTGGGATGCGATCAAAGGAGTGGAGGGATCGATAGACAATCGCACAGATAGCCACCAGACTCCTATGAATGCTGCATCCAATTTTTCCTAGCCTCCCAGCAACACGGAAGTGTCCCTGTCACCTCTAGACCGTTCTAAGGGGGCTGTTGGTCGCCCAACCTCTTCTCCCTCCCCAGTGCCTCTGGTGGAAGATAAATCTCCGGAAATGATTACCAGCCCTCGTAATACTCCCCACCCTATCTCTCCCCCCCCCTCAACCCCCCATCGTAGATGCAGATGAAAGTAATCATGAGGGGTCTAGCGCCTGGCAGATACAAACTAGCAGAAAGAAGAGAAGATCTCTCGCTTGGCCGCTGGACCGGAACTCAACATTCGTGTTTCACCTCGCCCAGCACCTGGGAAGAGATGTCACGTAGTAATTCACAATCTGCGCTCATTGGTGACGCTAGACGCCATAGTGGAGAGAGTAAAGATTCTCACTGGCTCTGACCCATTCATCTCTCATGAACTCCCATGCATAAGTAAACATAAAGTAGCTTACAGGATTACCTGCCTATTTCAAAACCTCGACATTCCTAAAGGTGAGAATTTTGGTCCTAATATATTAGTTTCAAGATATAAACTAATCCGAGATGAACCACCCCCAGTGGAACTTACTGACACTCCAACCAGAGTCATTTCCACCGCAAGTGCCAGTCAACCCCCCACGGCGAGTGACTGCCCACTCCCCCTGGCTAACCCCCCATCCACCCAAATGATCAGCGCATTCATCTCCCATCTTCGTGAGTAGCCATGGATACATTAAACATAATCTCTTGGAATATTTTTGGCCTCAATCGAAACATTCCTCTCCTAAACATGTTCTGCAAAAACTTCAAAGGCATCATTGCATTACAAGAAACGCTCCTCTGGCCACATGACCTTGCCATCTGTGATTCAATTCATGAAGACTTCAGAACCTTCTCGACTTCATCGAAGCAAGTTACAGATCAAATCATAGCCGGTCGCCCGACAGGGGGCCTTTCTTTCCTGGGGCACAAATTGTTAGCCAATATGATAAAGGTGATGACCTACAGGCGTGACAGATTGCTAGGGCTTCAAGTGACAGTAGGGAACTCTGAAATCCTAATCATTAATGTTTATATGCCATGGGAAAATAACAGTAATTTTGATCATTACTGCATGATCCTAGGGGACTTACACATTATTATTCATGATTCTCCTGCTGATCATATTTGTATAATCGGGGACCTTAATTCTCACCCCACAAAACAATTTTATAATGGACTTACTCGCTTCTGTCAAAATCATGCTCTCCAAATTAGCGATGTAATGTTCCTCCCTCCCTCCTCCTATTCATATGTACATAATAGAGCGGACGCTATTACAACCTCCTGGCTTGACCACTGCATCACATCTCCACAACTTCATGATTCTATTATGACCTGCAATATTCTTTATGATCTTGCAACGGGGTATGATCACATCCCATTACAGGTGTCATTTAGTACTCCATCCCTCCCTACCTTGAACCCCCTAACTGATAGCCCACCAGCGGTAAACAGGGATTTTAAAAACCAACAGAAAACCAGATACTTTAGGGCGACCATGGAAACCAGGTTGTGGTCAATAGTTCAACGGGCAGATGTCTTACTTAGTACTAACACAAATTGTAGAAATGACCACCACAGGAGGGATCTATTCGAACATAATCTCCACTACGCTTGCTTCGGGCAGGAATGTCTATAGATTTCGTCAAGGTAATTCTCGTAATATACCTGGATGGAATGACTTGGTTAAAGATCTGTATACATACTCACGAGAAATGTTTTTACTGTGGAGGCAAAATGGTAGGCCCAAGGAAGGGCACACTGCATTACTAATGAGACAGGTGAGAGTGCAGTTCAAACTTGCTCCTAAGGACTTCAGGTTAAATGAAAAACAACTAAGAGCCGATGCAATGTCTAGAAACTTAGAATCTGGTGATTATCTTCGTCTTTGGAAAGATATTCAGTCCTTAAATCCCAAAACTAAAAAGCTATCACAGAGAGTAGGGGAAGCAGTCAGAGACGTAGCTATCGCAAGTATGTGGGGCGATCACCTCAACAATATCCTGAATTGCATAAATGATCAAGATTACCGAGGGGATGTAGATAACCTCCTTAATGACAACATTCAATTTCATTTTGCAGACCGTATTACGCCAGGTAACATCAGCGACGCCATAAACAGCCTACCTAATAATATATCACCCGGCTGTGATGGTCTTCCTGCAGAGGCCTTCAAATTCTGCCATCCAATAATTTATAGTTTGCTAGCTGCCCTATTCAATGCGTGCATAATTCACCGGTTTCTTCCAGACTCCCTACTCTTAGTTCACTTGATACCATTAATCAAAACAAGCTAAAGGATGCAGCTGACCCTGGTAACTGCCGGCCAATTGCAATCACAAAGATCACATCGAAGATACTTGAGTCGGTTCTTCTAGTGAGACTTCTCCCCTTTCTACACACCACTGACAACCAGTTTGGGTTTAAAGCAAACCACTCAGTCGACACCTGCATCTACATACTGAAAGAATTGCTGAACTACTACCTATTATCAGCCTCTCCTGTTTTCCTTTTTTGTTTTGTAGATGTGAGAAAAGCATTTGACAGAGTAAACTGCCTGAAGCTCTTCCTGAAGCTGCATAAAAGGGCCACACTCCTGTATCTAATTGGCATTTTACTTTGCTGGTTCTCCATACAGCAATTCTGTGTCAAATGGGGTAACCTATTATCGTACACCTTCGGCTCCCTAAACGGGCTTCGGCAAGGGGGCATTCTCTTTCCATACCTGTTTAATACGTACACAGATGCCTTGAATGTCAAACTGAACTCACTCCCAATCGGATGCACCGTCAATGAAAAACTATAAACAGCCTTTGTTACACCGACGATATGGTTCTGATTTCCCCATCAGTACAAGGTCTCCAACGACTCATCAACACTTGCCACCAATATGCAGAGGAATTTGATATAATCTACAACGAAACCAAGACCCAGTGCATGTCGCTGCTCCCGAGATCGCTTAAGCATATTGCAGAACCACAAATTTTCCTCAGAAACCATCGGCTGGAATTAGTGCACGAATTTCCGTATTTAGGTCACATTATCACCGACGTCCTAAAAGATACGGCAGACATTGAACAGAGGCGTCGTAAACTATGTGCAACTGGCAACATGATTGCAAGGAGGTTTGCCTTCTGTCACCGAGACGTGAAACTGCTGCTCTTCCGCTCGTACTGCTACAGTATCTATTGATGTTCCCTCTGGACGAACTATACCCGAGAGACCATGAGAGGCATCACTGTTATGCACAATGACATTCTGAGACGTCTCACAAAAACTCCCCGCTACCACTCCGCCACACAGATGTTCATAGAAAACCACCTGGACAATTTAAAAATCATTGTTAGGCGAACAATGTCCAGTCTGGTAACCCGAGTGAGAAACAGCAGCAACTCGCTCATACAAAGCATCCTAAGGAGTGAAGCAAGATCTAAATTGTGGGAAAGATGGGAAAATGAGGCCTTTGTCCCCTAAAGGACTTAATCTCTGTATTGGCAAGATGTCATATGCAGATTTTGTATTTATTACATTTATTGCTGATATTTAAATTTTTCATTATTACTGTGATTACTAACAAGTTAAAGTTTTATTACGTTCAATTTTTGTATTTAGCCCTCCGGACCTGACTACTGTAACCACCTAAGGCCTCTAGTTGAAATTTAAGTAATATTATATATGCACTAACTGTTATTACTCTCAATGCTTATTTTTTTTCTCCCCAATATTATTACTGTTATTACTAGTATTATGATTACTAGCTTTTATGCTACCTCAGCTATTTTGTGGATAAGTGCCGATTATTCATTTGCTTTTTTTAATCATGTTGTCTCATGTATCTAGATTGTGTATGTTACTGTCTGTATTTTGTATATTTCATGTATATAGCCCTGAGCTGAAATAAAGCATATTATTATTATTATTATTATTATTATTATTATTATTATTATTATTATTATTATTATTATTATTATTATTCATATATTTACTTGAATGATGGACTGTGGAACAGTTTCCCCAAGGATGTCGTGCACTTGGCACTTCAGAAGTTCAAGCGAAGTTGCAATGCGTTCCTAGCCTCATACATTTCTTGTATTTTGATGCGTTACATTTTTTCCTCTACTTTATTAATTTGTTTATTATTTTTTATTTTTTATGATTAATCTCTTGTTTCTGTATTTTCAATTACATTCTGTTACTTCTTTCTAATGACCATCATCAGTGAAAGGCTATACAACTACCCAGAAGACACAAACATCATCCCCCACCAACAGAAAGGCTGCAGAAGGAAGTGTAGGGGCACAAAAGAACAGCTCCTGATAGACAAAATGGTAATGAAGAACAGTAAGAGAAGGAAAACCAACCTACCTAAGCATGACATAGATTGGCTATAAGAAAGCCTTCGACATGATACCACACACATGGCTAATGGAATGCCTAAAATATGTAGGGCAGAGGAAAACACCAACTTCCTCAAAAGTACAATTCGCAAATGGAATACAAAATTTACAAGCTCTGGAATAAGACTAGGAGAGGTTAATATTAAAAGAGGGATCTTCCAGGGCGACTCACTGTCCCCACTACTCTTCGTAGTAGCCATGATTCCCATGACAAAAGTACTGCTGAAGATGGATGCTAGGTACCAACTCAAGAAAACAGGCAACAGAATCAACCATCTGATGTTCATGGACGACGTCAAGCTGTATGGTAAGAGAATCAAGGAAAAAGACAACCTAATCCAGACTGTAAGGGTTGTATCTGTGTATATCAGGATGGAGTTTGGAATAGAAAAATGTCCCTTGGTCAACATACAAAAGGGCAACGTAACAAGGACTGAATGGATAAAGCTACCAGATGGGAACATCAAACACATAGATGAGACAGGATACAAATATCTGGGAATAATGGAAGGAGGGGATATAAAACACCAAGAGATGAAGGACACGATCAGGAGAGAATGTATGCTGAGACTTAAGGCGATACTCAATAAAACTCAACGCCGGAAATATGATAAAAGCCATATACACATGGGCAGTACCAATAATCAGATAGAGTGCAAGAGTATTGGAATAGACGAAGGCAGAACTCCGCAGCATTGACCAGAAAACTAGGAAACATATGACAATACACAAAGCACTACACCCAAAAGTAAATACGGACTATACATAACACGAAAGGGAAGAGGGCGATGAAACATGGCAATGGCTACAGAGGGGAGAGCTCAAGAAGGAAACTGGAGGAATGATAACAGTGGCACAAGATCAGGCCCTAAGAACCAAATATGTTCAAAGATCGATAGATGGATATAACATCTCTCCCATATGTAAGAAGTGCAATACGAAAAATGAGACCATAAACCACATAGCAAGCGAATGTCCGGCACTTGCACAGAACCAGTGCAAAAAGAGGTATGATTTAGAGGCAAAAGCTCTCCACTGGAGTCTGGGCAGGAAACACCAGCTTCCTTGCAGTAATAAGTGGTACGAACACAACCTGAAGGAGTGACAAAAAACGATCAGGCAAAGATTTTCTGGAACGATGGTATCAGAACAGATAGGGTGATACGAGGAAATAGACCAAGAAAAAAAATAAAAATAGACAAATTCATTCATTTAGTTAGTAAGGTTTGGATAAAAAGGCGGTGAAATCATAGAAAATAATAATATGATTAGAGAAAGCAAGCTTTTTAAAACAGAAATTATAGAATAGCCAGCAGCCCGTATCATAAAAGCAACTATAGAGAGACGAGTTTCTGCGTAAACGCGTTTTTTCATGCACGAGGTCACATTGGAAAAATAAACGATTTTTGTTTGAGGTGAATACAATAATGTTTAATTAAATAAATAGCCATTAACATGAAATCAATTACGACAAAACGATTTCGCCGGCAAGCAGTGTTTTATGCATGAAGTGTCATTTCAAGAATGCGTTATATATTTGATTTATGTGTGAATTTTGCACCTAGAGCTTAAGATAACATAATATCTATCCCCAGACACTAAAGTATTATAGGCAAACACGGGAGAAGAACTGACGAATTTCAAAATCACAAGAACAAGTAACCGTAAGAATGCACTCTTGTTCTCGATAAAGAACGGCAAAGAATGAAATGAATGGAATTCATGCAAGATTTTCAAATACGAGATATTTTGAATGGGAAAATAACAAACGAGGAGAGCCAAAAACCAAATTTGCGCACTCGTCATCTCTACGCCATCACTCTGTAAGAAGCATTCTATGACTACCCAGTCATTTCCTCCTCCTAATGAGAAAGTTGAGAGGATACGACAGAGATTAATATATGTTCTTTGTCACAACGCAGTGGAAACGTCGTCAGAAACAAAAATGGAGAGGATGACGAATTATTTTCTTGCAACGAAGACTGAATTCCGGGTAAAATGAAAACACTGACGACAAATGATGGAAATAAAAACGTAGATTCATTTTTCATTGCAGCGAAAGATTAAAAAAAGTTAAAAACACATCAGTGTGGCTCTAATTGAGTCTGTCAAACCTCAGGTGAGAGAGAGGCAATAAATGAAATGAAGTCACAGACCCTTATGATCAGCATGATAAATCAGTTTTTTTTTCTTCTTTTTCTTTTTTTTAGACAAGTTTATAATGTTTCTGTTTTCGGGAACTAGCTCCAAATAACGAGGGTCTCCGTGTTGAAGCTTAAAAACCTTTTTTTTTTTTAGATAATTTCGTCTTCTTCTTCTTCTTCTTCTTCTTCTTCTTCTTCTTCTTCTTATTATTATTATTATTATTATTATTATTATATTATTATTATTATTATTATTATTATTATTATTATATTGTGGTGCAAATGTAAATATTTATTAGAAATACATATTACACAAAACAGAGTTTTCAAGAACCTGCTCGATTCTCTTTCTCAGTTGAGATTGAGAAGGTGAATCGAGCAAGTTATCGACAGCTTCGTTTTTATATAGATCTCTAATATGTATTTACATTTACACCACTGTGAATTTCTTCACCATTTTAGTGACACACGCTATTATTATCATTATTATTCCGAGTCTAGACCATAGCTGCTGCAACCTGCCTCCCGAATGCTCAAACCTGTTTCCAGCAAATTACGGTCTAATCTCCTAGGCAAACTGGTCTCTGAAATTGTCGCTAAAAAGAAGAAACTCTTTAATAAAAAAAGTATACCTTTTGATGAAGACGCCTCGCAACAACAACTCCTCCTGCCTCAATGGAGTTTCGGCAGTCATGAAAGGCCCGGGATTTCGAAAGAATCATTTCCCGAGATATTCCGAAGGCCCAGACGAGACGCTCCGGTAAAAGATACAGGTAGGCGAGATACGATTCTCTTGAGTAATTAGTTCACCTTTCAGGAGGGAAGAGTAGGATCTCTTCGATAGCGCCTTTTCCTCTCTAATTAAAATAACTGGTTCACTGAAGTAGGGAATCACAAACACAAATTACTGTCATCGCAATTCTTACCCTTATTCATTAGAAAGCCATCTGGGGCGTCTCAGGGGTAGATGGGACTCTAGGGAATTATGAAAAAACGCTCCCTTATGTTGGAGGATTATTAGATAATAAGGAAACTATAGCTATCATATTTTTTCTCAGACCATTTCTACTAGGAATTACACCTGGCAAGCTATGAAAAATTTAAATATTGTTTGAAATATCTGTCATTATGCAATCATCAATTACATAAAATATATATATCTATATATATATATATATATATATATAAATATATATATATATATATATATTTAAGAATAATCAAAAGTAAGTAAATGAGCTTTAAATTCTATATGAAAGCAAAATGGCAACGAATTAAACACAAAATTGACGCCAAAGAACATAGCTTCTATGGTTAATGACACTTTCAGGAAAAAACAAAAAGGAGAACTGGAATATTGCCACAAAAGCCACGAGTGAACTTCTGAGAAAATGACATTATTCCTAACGATAGAAAAAGAGTATTTAACATTAATCATAATAAGCAAAAATTTCTCTATATAATTCCAAAAGTAAAAAAGCCTAAATCATCGAGACGAGAACTCACCGGCACAGGAGCGTAAAAGCCTCAATAAGGTATTATTTATTTTTTGACACAAAGATTAAGGAATGGGTCACACAAAGGATGTTTCGAATCTGGGGATATAGATGCAAACTCATAAAATGCACCTGCGAATTAATCAACGTCTTATGAAGTCTAGTCTATTCTACAGAGCAACAAACAACATTCGCAGTATAATTCCAGAGAGGACAACAGCATTCATGGATGGGAAATACTTTCCTTTGCTAATCATTCATAACCGCTAATGACGAACTTGAAGGCATAATGGACTATAAATCCAAGGGCATGGCTTTCATAACGCCTAGGGGAATTGGCATATCAAATAAAGCAGCTTTAGATGTTGCTATCAGATACGTATTGTACTTATATGACCAACAAGGAATTATGCAAATAATTTTGCAAGTCATCGCACGGGAAATGCCCATCTACAGGCTGGACTCGCAAACCCAGATCAGGATCTGGAAACGCACAAGCAGACCCCAAGAAGACCAGGACGCTTATCTGCGACTTCCACAAAGAAATTTTTATCCCCTAAAAAAAAATTTCCCTCACACTTTTTCCAGAATTTCTGGACGATTAACAGGCCCATTGGATGCGTCTGACATGATCAAAACCGGACTTAATCATATGTAAAATGCACATCCTTTTATACTCAATATCTTCTTGTTCGTCTCCACGTTTCGAAATCAGTCGAAACTTTTGTGTTTAATATTTTACTTCAGAAAAAAATATAAAAGTTAAGTAAATTGTATTTTGGTTTCTTTTCCTGGTTACGAGTAGGTTTTTTATGCAATAACTTACTTAGATCAGTTCAAATCTCCGTAGAAAGTCATATGTTGTTATTAAAAAAAACGTACTATCATTTCTCCAAATCTCTGTCACAAGTGATAAGTTATTAAAAAACTTCCTGCCATTTCTCCTTCATTTTTCTTTGCTTAGGAGATGAGACAATACCATCTTAATTAAAGGTATTTGCTTCTGTGCTGGACATGTGAAAGAAATTCAGTCCAATACGAATTACGTTCCTCATAATTATTAAGGATAAAATAAGGAATGAGAACTTATAGAATATCACCCGTGGATTCCAACATTTTCTATGTGATCAAAGTGAATAACATATCTATAAGTATAAGCTATGCTAAGATTTAACTCTTTTTTTTCTCCAAAGTGCATTCCTCATGTCTCTCTATATTAAGTGACAAGCTGCCTAAGCTAGTGCTCATGCAAGCCAGCTGACATCTCTTATTTGCTATGAAGAGCTGTCAGGCCTGATAATTTTGTTAGACCGACGGAGCTTTCTTTACCTTATCATTCAGGAACTCCCATATATTGGTATAATTGCAGAATACCGGAATTAAGCAATGGACATCTTCCTTCCCAGCACATCGTAGAAGTATAGTCCCTTTACAAGCAGTTATTTCGGTTGTAAAAATAGACATAAAGAAACTTACCTGAAACAGATGTCGCATTCCGGCCGAAAAGTCAAAAGCTCTGTAGGGAACTGCAGGAGACGGGTCGGAAAACTGGTCTTTCAGACGAGGTCCCATTTGTGACAGAGAGGCCTTGTGTAGCCTGTGCGGTTTCTTTCAAAGATATAATATCCAATATAGCAAATGGTCACTCTGACGACTTTATTGTGATCGATTTTTACAGCTGTCAACATCTGATAAGTTAATAAACATATTTGAGCGTCAAGGATGTTAAAAATTGTGTAACTTCATTGACTCTGGAATAAAGGTCTAAGTAATGTAACTTAACTGGATTATCTTTATTTTATCCAGTAAAAACCATAGAATCAACTGGTAGTTGATTAATGTTTTTGATAAATATATCAGTCAAGATAACAAAAGTGCAAAGCAACAACCTGTGGAATGAGCAAGGGTGACTCGCACTGATCTGGTCAGGACAGCCTGAAAAAGGGCAGAGTTTATGGACGCGATCTCTGTATCATAACTCTGTATTCTGCTGAAAAAGAAGTGTTCGCGGGGAATCAAAATGTGACACTCTCTGGCAAGGGGCAGAGAGAGAGAAAGAGACCGAGAGAGAGAGAGAGAGAGTGAGTGAATCCGGCTAGACTTAGAGAGAGAGAGAGAGAGAGAGAGAGGGAGCGAATCCGGCTACACTTTAAGAATTTGATTTCTGGCGCACACAGAAACCAGACGAGGTCAACCAAGCGACTAATGATGTCTAAGATTACAAAATTTTTGGGGAATTCATGAATATTTCGTGAATGCGGCGGAAGCATATAACTCTCTTCCTCAAGGATGCTATGTTGGATGAAATGCTTATTATACCTACGCATTATATATATATATATATATATATATATATATATATATATATATATATATATATATATATATATATATATATATATATATATATATATATATATATATTGCGAAACATGACCGTGAAACTGAAATATCGTCGTAACTTCGGACAATATGTCAGAACAGCGCTCAACTTCTAACTCTTACGAGTTATCTCGTAGTAATTATCAACAATTTTATTTGCGTATCCTGAAACTGGCAAATGAATATCACTTGGCAAGTGAGGCATCTCTGGCAGAGACTTCCTCGTGCAACTGATTTTTCTGTTGATATGTCGCTTTAGTTTGGAACATAATTTTCCACTTGGAATTTGAATTCATTTTCGTCCGTGAAAGCTGGAACTGAAATACAGGACGGACGAAGTGTTGTGCTTCATTCCAAAAAGGAAATTTAGTTTACCTTCTGATTGTTGATGTCCGATTCATTTCGGAATCTGTAATATAGGTATTTTCTTAACTAATCCTTGATCTGATATATGTTTCTGTGACTAATTTCACTGAAAACATTTTTTTGACTGTTTTCGCTTTGATCACGTGTACACATCATATGCTATATACATAGCAGATGTTGTTATCAACGTAGATTCAAGTGTGGAACCCAGGCCTTTCAATTGAAAGGCAAGGGCGCTACCAACTGAACCACACAAATCACATTTGTATATATATATATATATATATATATATATATATATATATATATATATTATATATATATATATATATATATATATATATATAATATATATATATATATATATATATATATATATATATATATATATATATATATTATATATATATATATATATATATATATATATATATATATATATATATATATATATATATATATATATATATATATATATACAAATGTGATGTTTGTGTGGTTCAGTTGGTAGCGCCCTTGCCTTTCAATTGAAAGGCCTGGGTTCCACACTTGAATCTATGTTGATAACAACATCTGCTATGTATATAGTATATGATGTGTGCACGTGATCAAAGCGAAAACAGTCAAAAAAAATTTTTCAGTGAAATTAGTCACAGAAATATATCAGATCAAGGATTAGTTAAGAAAATACCTATATTACAGATTCCGAAATGAATCGGACATCAACAATCAAAAGGAAAGCTAAATTTCATCTTTGGAATGAAGCACAACACTTCATCCATCCTGTATTTTAGTTCCAGCTTTCACGGACGAAAATGAATTCAAATATATATATATATATATATATATATATATATATATATATATATATATATATATATATATATATATATATATATATATATATATATATATATATATATATATATATATTATATATATATATATATATATATATATATATATATAATATATATATATATATATATATATATATATATATATATATATATATATATATATATTTATATTAATAATATAATAAAATTTTTGTAATTGCCAAGATAAGGGCACCAAGCTTTTGGCCAAGACTTGCTGACGTTAATATACAAATAAACTCATTCGTGAAAATAAAGACCTGATTCAGTTTCGCAGAAGCGGTCAGTCGAGACAGAAATGAGGGGATGGGATTTACATGGGGTAGTTCCTAATGATTAGGTCCAAATCGAATGACCAGTGATTTAAAAAATCCAACACAACAAATCATGGAATTAGAAATTTTATCTTAAAATCATTAATGAAAAGAAACAAGGATAAATTCCACGAAGTAGTTGGAAGACCAACGACATCTCCGGAAATGATGCCATAACATCTAGAAAAAAAGTCATTGAATGAAATTTAAAATTTGACGAATGTCCTATTTTCGTTATTTGGAAAAATACGGTTTGAGATATGTCCATGCATTATTTCATTTTTCGAGTAAGAACACACTGGCATCATTATTGAAGTTATCTCTCATCGTTATAGAAATCCATTAAAACTAATCAATAATTCTAATTCACATTAGCGTGTTATGTAATTCACCTTTGCATAAAATCGAGGCTGCCCAGCGACAGCATGAAGTGCGTAAATCCATCAGTTAATGAGATGTTGGGATTAAACATAATAGAGGTTAACTTTTCACCGGCAGCGTGTAATGAAAGAAATTTGGCCGGGAAAAGTTCAGATGAAGTTTCTCTATCACAGGCGGGTAATGTCAACATCACATTCTACAATAAGTTAACAATATGAAGAAAGGAGGCCACAGGTATAACTGATGTACCTAGAGGCTGCCATGAAATTCAAATCAGTTGTCTTACCTGGCGGGAAACTCGTCGTCTTCACTGGACAACAGTTGGAATAACCCGCGAGTCCTGCCTCCCCCTGCAGATTAAGAAAAAGAGATCATAAATATATGTTAACAGTAAAAGAATATGTAAGGTCGCCACAAAGTAAATGCTCATTAGCGAGATTCAATCCCAGTACTTATTTATGTCATTATAATCGAAATACTACGAGAATCTCAGAGAGGTCTTCATAAGGCACCAAATGGAATAACGAAAACTGAGACTGGAAGAATGGTGAACACACTGGAATGCGAAAACATCACGTTAAGAACCCTAGACAATGAACGAAAAAGGTTGGAGCAATATTAAGTACAATGTTAGTTTCCCGAATCTGGATACTGTATGAATCCTCCCTGACCAATGTTGTACTAGATCCTCTATATATCTTTTACAATGGTCTTCATTATCTTTCCCTAAGATATAAAGGAGGTTTTAGCAGCGACATAAAAGATGTTGGCATTCATACTGAACACACAAAAGGCCAGAAATACCAATCGTAGTAGTTTACAGCATGGGTTATCAAATGCAGAAAAGTGTGTCATGTGTGTTGAGAGAAGCAAATCCCTTCATGAAAATTACCCTTACTCTTATTCCATTCAGTGAATACACCTTCTACACATAAACTTATCCGTCCCAAATAGGAAAATGGTGAAAAGATATGGACACCTCTTAGTAATGTAGGCCAGTTTACACAGAAGTGACTTGGAAAATTAATAGATGTCATTGTCAAAGCTTGTTCGCTAAGATACGAGGATTTAAATGCGGTTCTTCTTGATACAGAGGAGACTTTTTCATCAGGTCATTGAGCAACAAAGTTGAAAGAGACTGAAATACGATGATTTCAGTAAATTGGAATTCTTAGAAACCCTAAAGAAGGATATTCTTAAAAATGAGCGTTCTGAGTAATAAACCCTAACCTACAGAAGCCTTTGCAACCACCTGTGATAAGACGAGGTCCATATTAAACCTGCTCCCTAATCAGACCGTAAACTCCTTTTGCCGAATACCTCATTAAAGAAGAAGATCCCTTTACCGTCCCCGGTATAGAAGAAGTCATTGTCTGACATCTGAACTCATTTCTTAAGAAAGCCCTTTCAGAAATTTCTCCCGGTTCCTTTCGAGCAAAGGTCTGAACCTCGTCACAAGTCACCCGACTCGATGGAGCCATCATTTCGCTCCACGTT
>NC_087202.1:146444571-146454571 GCF_015104395.2 Macrobrachium nipponense | reverse complement strand
GTATGGGTACTGGTTAGTCTAGGGATTAACAGCTTAAGGGCGTTGTTTTAGTTACAAAGAATATAAGGGCATATGTATGCGACAATAAGAGTGAAAGTTTAAACAGTGGTTAAATAAATATTCAAAATACAATGCCATGTGCTAGAGTTTCCTTAAATGTATGTTTAAAATTTAATATGTTACATGTTGGTTTTAGATAAAAATTACAAAATTACATACAGGAATGAAAATGAATATAGAAATCTAAATACGGGAGTACAAATATATGTATATATTTTATAGCATGCATAAAGGTACAAGAGATAATTTCTGTTTATACATAAATGTGTATGATATAAATTTGAGTGTGTGTGTGTGTGTGTGTGTGTATGTCCAAAATGGTCTACGTTGGTTAACGGTTGCTGATTCGTGTTGGGCGGGGTCTCAGCGACCTGAGTAAGGATGTTACTTGACTTTCGCTGACACTGGGTCTTCTCATGCCTTCCAAGGGGCGCGATGTTCTCGGTGGATTGGGGCGCGCTGTCTGGTCCCTGTTGGCTTGGGTATTCCTTCTCCTGCTGGAGGGGAGTATATGTCCGATTCTTGTTGGACGTTCAAGGTCGGCTTCTGAATAGCGATGCTCACTGCTTCCGTTATTAAGAGGCGACCGTAGTTGTCTTCTCTGTGTACGACCTGGGTGCCTTCTATGAGCTCTTGTAGAGATGGCTTCCTGTCGTGAACATCTATGTAATGTTGATGGATGGCCCTTGATTTCTATGAGCCAGCAGACGTCTCCGAAGGGTCGTTGTAGTGTGCCCGATGTAGTTTTGGCTGTGAGGTTTACACACCTCCTCTGGACAAGTAAATTTGTAAACTACATTCGTGCACATCTCCTTCGGTCCCCCCGGAGCGGTGCTGTTCTTCATTATTAAGGCTGCTACAAGGTTGGGCTTACTATATATCCTGAGGCTTATTTTATGGTAAGGGGCTTTTGGGGTTACGCCTCTGGGTGACCGAAGGAGATGTGCACGAATGTAGTTTACAAATTTACTTGTCCAGAGGAGGTGTGTAAACCTCACAGCCAAAACTACATCGGGCACACTACAACGACCCTTCGGAGACGTCTGCTGGCTCATAGAAATCAAGGGGCCATCCATCAACATTACATAGATGTTCACGACAGGAAGCCATCTCTACAAGAGCTCATAGAAGGCACCCAGGTCGTACACAGAGAAGAACACTACGGTCGCCTCTTAATAACGGAAGCAGTGAGCATCGCTATTCAGAAGCCGACCTTGAACGTCCAACAAGAATCGGACCATATACTCCCCTCCAGCAGGAGGAAGGAATACCCAAGCCAACAGGGACCAGACAGCGCGCACCAATCCACCGAGAACATCGCGCCCCTTGGAAGGCATGAGAAGACCCAGCGTCAGCGAAAGTCAAGTAACATCCTTACTCAGGTCGCTGAGACCCCGCCCAACACGAATCAGCAACCGTTAACCAACGTAGACCATTTTGGACATACACACACACACACACACACACTCAAATTTAAATCATACACATTTATGTATAACAGAAATTATCTCTTGTACCTTTATGCATGCTATAAAATATACATATATTTGTACTCCCGTATTTAGATTTCTATAGTTCATTTTCATTCCTGTATGTAATTTTGTAATTTTTATCTAAAACCAACATGTAACATATTAAATTTTAAACATACATTTAAGGAAACTCTAGCACATGGCATTGTATTTTGAATATTTATTTAACCACTGTTTAAACTTTCACTCTTATTGTTCGCAGTACATATGTCCATTATATTCTTTGTAACTAACTAAAACAACGCCCTTAAGCTGTTAATCCCTAGACTAACCAGTACCCATACCTCGAGGTCTTACCTCCCATATATATATATATATATATATATATATATATATATATATATATATATATATATATATATATATATATATATAGATATATATATATATTGCTACGTCTATAGAACGCCTCGCCTTCCCAGCAGAGTTTTAGTTATATTTAATTATAAAAGTAGCAGCCATGCCGTCTCCTGAAGCTACTGTTGTTGGGAGAGTGTATGTCGTAGGAATGATATTTCCGGTCTGACGGAAGCTTAGGGTAAGAGAGGCAAGTCACAGGAGTAGCTAGGCTTTCGAGATGGATTTTAGGGACTTCTACAATAAGACCTATTTTCCTTCCCAATTTGCTGGCGTTGTGTTTACCACCTTTCAGGCAATGCTCGAGGCGGTTTTTGGAAGCCCCCGTGATTCGAAACCAAGCAGTATCGGTCTCAGTCGGCTGCGAGACGTGATCTCGGACAGAGGTCAAATTGCCAGCCCTCCCAAAATTAGGCCTACCCACGACGCACTGGTGGACACGGACCCCAGACCTGAACAGAGGTCGGACCGCATTCTTCTACAAGGATACACAGAATATTGCATAAAGGTACGTCTGAAAGTGTAAACTTCAACCCAGCACCTTTTACTACCATACGACTCTTGCTAAATTCATTTTCAATTCTTATTTTTACCCCTTCTACATCAGAAGCCCTTTGTCCTCATCGGGCCACGTGCTCCCCTTTGTGACTTGTTAAAGACCTAGTTTTCGTGCATACCTCAGTGAACCATTCGAGTTTACCTTCCCCAGTGTTAGAGAATTAATCAGCCTTAATCAAAGCAAGAAGTCATTTTTCCTTTTATCTCGTTTAATCTGGGATTCTTTCCAGATCCATGAGTCACGTGCCGTCTCTGCCCGCAAGTGTGCATTAACCCAAGTGAATGAAAATCAGCTTGAATTGAATGAAGCATATAAGCCCCAACGTGGGGGCCAATATCATTTAACTTTTCTCCAGGCCAGCACGGGCCTTTCTGTAAATAAATAGTTTTAAAGTAACGAGCTGAGTTTTCTGGCGACCTTCCCTCTAAAGAAAGTTTACGGTAAGTTCAAGCAATTCCCTCTTGAAATCCCTAAATTACTTCCGTTTACGTATCTAGCTTCTCTCAAGGCCCTATATACGTAACATTGGCGACCTTCGCCGAGGATATGAACCTAGCTTGCTTAAAAAAAAGCTTGTAAATCGCGTTATCCGTTGTAAAACGTAAACTGTAAATTATTTTACCAAGCGTAAATCAAGCACACTTGCAGGGAAAGAAGACACACTGACTCACGGTAAGGTATTCCATTCATTAATATGATTATTTATAACCTATGTTAGCTTAAGGTACGTTAAGTATTTTTATTTAGAAGTGTTTTAAACAAATGTGAAGGTAGAAATATTATTATATTGTAACGGCCAGAGCGCCGAGCGAATTCTGTTATTTTATAAATCGCATTGTGCTCGTCGGACGAGACAGCACGTGTGCAGATAGATGCCAGAAAGGACCAGATCAAACTAGGAAGTGCTTTGCCAGGGTTTATTGCTGTATTAGAAAGCCTAGCTAGTTAGGAGTGTTTTACTAATAGTTACGGCAAAAGAAGTGTACAATTCTTTTGTCTGTGATATGTTAGGGTTTTCATTTTTAACTTAGTTTTCATTCCAAGTGTTGGTAACCGCTTACCTCGCTCTCAGCTTAAATTCAGCTTAGAGCATTTTCGCGCCTGCGCGGTCTCAACCAGCTTTCGTTTTCGCTCACAGCGGCAGCCATGTTTTTATCCCTTTAAACATTACCTAAACAATTTAAGCAAAGTAACGTAAGTCTCAAAGTTTTAACGTAAATAATATCGATCTCGGTACTAGTATCTATCGTTCTGCCAGAGAAATTAACGTAATTCGCCTTGAATAAGAAAGTAGTATTTTGTGTTGTAAATTGCCTTCGCATTTACAGAGAACCCGCTCTTCTCGCCTCACGTGTCTCACCTCGCATCGCTCACTCGCGCGCTGAGCGAAAATTTCATTTCACTTAACGTAACCTCATTTACAATTGTTTGCTAACATCGTTTTCAAATCCTTACCGTAATTTTTCACTTGTCCTTACGTAAAGTTAACGTAAATTTTAAAAGTAGAGTCACTTGCAAGAATTGTTAACGTAAAACGCGTCTTTGTAAAATTCATATTGAAACGCAAATCATTTCATAAGCGCGAGCCGCTAATAGTAACGTAAAAATCGTTCACCACGAGCGCGTTATCATTTTTCATAAAACGTTATCCAAAGCAATTCTTTCATTTCACGTTAACGTAAGTAAATCATTTTAAAGCGAAGTTGCGTCATATTAAACTAACGTTAGTAGTTCAATTCAATATAAGGGAGTTCATTCACATATCATTTTTCACCCTCTCCGAGAGAGAGAGAGAGAGAGAGAGAGAGAACCAGAACCCAGTATTCACGAAGCCAAGAGTACTACATCTTACCATTAATTATAGCATGCCGAATTAACCTTATTTTAGTCTCTTGTGTCTTTCATTTACACAGCGTGATACGTACGCGCATGTGTCCAGTGCAGTTTGCAAACATTTATTTGTTTCATTTATCGAGTACTTCAGCGAGTGACTGAGCATTTCTAAAATTTCCATTACCTGTCGTTGCCCGAGTGGTCTTTTCATTTTCTTTATCACGAAAGACTTGCGTATACCGCAAGCACAATTCGCACAGTGTGCCACGCCAATTCATTACTTCCAGACAGGGAAGTCGTTTACCAAGTTTAGGACTGGCCACCACCAGTGCACGTCAGGTCTTATCATTTTACAGTGCCACTAATTCTTGACACTGTCCATCGACTGGCTGCTGAACGTACTCCTACCTTTTACTTTCTCTCCTCCACTATTACACTCTGCCATGAGCAGTGCCATTTCACTTCAGTATATTTAAGTATACTGCATGTAGTGTCCGGGACACACCAGCACGATACCAGTGCTCCAAGGAACGCCTCCATAAATGCCATTGCACCTGTACAGGCCGTACAGGTAGCCATTAAACCTGCGTGTCCGTCCTTACGGAACGCCCAAATAATTAGTGTGTCCGTGTACAAGGGTCAGTGATCCTTCGGAACACTCAACAAGGGAACGCCTCCCAGAAGTGCCGCAATACCAGCCCTAAGTGCTGACAAACCTGCGTGTCCGTCCTTACGGAACGCCCAATTAACATTAATGTCCGTGTACGAGGATCAGTGATCTTTCGGACCATGCTAAGGGAACGCCTCCCCAAAGTGCCGCAATACCAGCACTACTAGTGCTGCCCAAGGAACGCCTCCTCATAAGTGCCGCGCACCTGTACAGACGTACAGGTAGCCCTATACCTGCGTGTCCGTCCTACGGAACGCTCATTCATTATAGAGTATCCACCATTTTGGATCACTGAACCAAGGAACGCCTCCTCATAAGTGCCGTGCACCTGTATTGGACCTACAGGTAGCCCATTCCAGCGTCTCCCAACTTAGGAACGCCCTTAAGTGTGACGTACGCCGTACACTCATTTGATTTTTTTCACCTCTTTAGAAGGTGCCAATCCAGAAGTGCCACCAACTTATGGGACACTTCCCAAGTGCCACAGAGCACCCAGTCTTCTCAGACTTTTTCATTACCACATTGCAGAACCCATTTCCAAGTGAGTGCCACTTTCCACAGTAGGCACTCCTATTCCATTCAGTACCCTTTCCTGGCCATTATTTTCATTTTCTTCCGAGCCTCTACTGTAGCCTAAGGGAAATGTCTTCCCCTGCTTCCCGTGACTGTCTTTGCCAGAGAGCTAGAGAAGCTCGGAGCCCTCATAACTCTGGGCAGGGAGGCTGGTTACACTGGACCAGCCCTTGACACCAGTGGATAAAGACGCAGCAGGCTGCTGCGCGCCAGCAGGGAAAGGAAGAAAGAGAAGAGCAGAGAGGAAAGAGAAAAAGAAAGAAAGAAGCGAGAAAGATAGCCAGAGAGAAGAGCGAGAGAGAAAAGAGAAAGCAGAGGAATGAAACGCATGAGCTAGCTCTCCTAGATGACGCAATCTCTCTGCTAGTTTCCAAGCCCCAGACCATGAGCTGGACTCCCGGTAAGAAGTGGTTGCGGAGGTTCTGCACCACTTGTTGTGTGCGTGGGCATGCTGTGGATTCCGACCAGTGCCCAAGTCGGTCTCTACCTTGGGAGGAGAGCTTCCAGGGTGAACTTCTCCAAGGCTACCATGTAGCCCTGCCTGATGAACAGTCTCCTACGGCCTATCAGTGGGTACAAGTCATGGCCGACACCGAAGCCCAGGTCTCCCTTATTTCCAGAAAGGCATTGCCTAGGGGTGCCAAAATCCAGACGAACGAAGAAATTCAGTTTGAATGGATTGACGGTAACCTCTATTCTGTTCCTTCGGTCCTTCTGAATGTGGAAATGCCCTTTCTGGACCAGGAGACCAGGGAAACCACATTGTGCCGCCTGGGCGTAGTGACCAATTTCATGATGTTTTATCAGGTGATATTGGGCCGAGATCTACTAAAGCCGTATCTCCCCTGGACGCAGCTCCCACTACCAGATGCACCGGACACCTGCAGCATGCCAGATAACCACACCTCAATTTTAGGTTCAGAGGCTAGTGCCTCCGATGTCCCCGACATCCTGTCTATTGCGAACCTGGCCCTGACCCAGTGTCAGAGCCCGAAGTTTCTTCCGCACCATCTCAGCCTCTTACCACTTTACCGCCTACCTCCTCCCCTTTGGAAGAGGTAAGCCCCACCAGTTGACCCCGGACTTGTTTCCGAGGGTGATCAACAGAGGACTCTTCACCTGTGCTGAGCACACTGCCAGCCTTGGTGACTCCACAGATTCGCAACCTGTGGGGGCATCTCGGTCTTATCATCCAGTGCCACGGAAGAGGTTCTGGAACACGTTCTGCCGAGACTGTGGCCGCAAGGGTCACATGTCTGCAAATTACGGAGGGTGCGCTAATTGCAATATTCCTGCCATCGCAATGGCTGTAACCAATCCTTCTTCACTAGGACCCCCAGCTAAGGGCCCTATAACTGTTGCACCCCTCCAAAGTCATTATCAGCCAAGCCACGTCAGAGCCTACGACGACTCTGGCGCTCAAATCTCCTGATACGGGAAGACAGAATCCCCGAGGCTACCGTCGATAGACGACAACTAATCACCATCGAAGGTATCAACCATATCAAGCTGATCCTTCCAACCGTGCAATTGAGAGTCACCAGACCTCATTTCTCCAAAGTTTGTACCCTTGCAGTTGCAAGCTACATTCCAGGAGGTTACGACCTCCTCCTAGGGCAAGACATGAAGTCTCCCTCGCATTCCAAAAAGCCTAGGGGTCCTAACCCCACAACAAATCACTCCAAAGCAAGGAGTCATCGAAATTCTACTTCCTCTAGGAAGTATGTCCACCAACAGTCTCCCCCGTTACCAAGGAGGGAGATTGACCATTCGCAGTTCCGTTGCAAAACCTGTAACGTAATAGGGCACTCTACTAATTGGCCTAGGTGCCCTAGCAAACTACCAGCAGCGGACACTGTCCATTTTCCACAAGGCCTAGCCTTCAACAAGAGACAGGAGCCTCTGTCTCCCATTTCCAAGGGCACGCTGAGAGGTATTGCACCTCCGGTACCCGCCACAGGTCCAGTCGACCTCAACTCTCTGCCAGTACCACTTGGCAGCACTGGGCAGTGCCAAGCTCCGTCCAGCCTGGACGTAGAGCCACCACCGAACTTGACCTCTGCGCCTGGCCCCGAGCTAGCGCCGGCGCCTAACCTTATCAAGGATCCTCCTACAGGAGATCCTCCAACAGGCATGGAGCTTACCACAGCCCATGGCCAATCACTAGTTCCTCCTTCTTCACCCTCACCACTGTCGCCCGAGGATGAACCTCCGGCAGACCTAACATTCTCACCTCCTCTGGAAAGCCAGGAACTGCCCGACCAGGAGTCAGCCTGGAGTTTTCCCCTTACGACGGCTGTCGCAGCAGCCGGAGTGAGGGCCTCCCCTGCAGTAGGTTCCACCTCTACGACGGTTGCTGCAGATACCGAAGTAGGGTGTTCTCCTGAAATCCCTCAGGCTACCACTGCCTCTGCTCCTGCCGGCGTTTCTGGCCTTTCCCCAGAGTCTGTGCCTCCGTCTACTCCTAGGACTGGTATAGCCAGGTCCTGGAGGAATAAGAAGAAGAAGAAGAAGGGACGTAACCAATCATTAACAAACTAACACAAAAGAGCCACATGCTCTCCTTGACACCTGTGCCCGAGGTACAGTGTCGCATTCATTTGCAGAATGATCCTGGCACCTACCCAGAGAAGGTAGCCAGCCTGATCTCTGCCAGTAGAACTAACCCTCTAACCCCTAGAAATTGTGATACTAACACTCATGTAAATGTCATAACTACCTCATTGCATTTCCCTCCTGGTAAATTAACCACTCATCATCCCCAACGCATCATTACCTCTCATTATGTATTTTAACAATTCCGTCGCTGAACTGCTGCTGTGCGTACCACACTCTGGAATGATTGCGTCTTCATTTAACTGTATTGAGTAGGTTAGGCTAATGATTTAGTACCAGGGCATTAGGTTAGTAGCAAGTAGAATTTTCAAGTAACCTTATCTAGGGGTAGAGTAGACTGTCGTCACAAGACAACCTGTAGTTATTTATTGGGCTAGACTACATCACTATATTAAGTTAGTACACTTAGCATCTTTGCCTATAAGTTAGGTAGGCCATTGTAGTCAGCCGTATCGCTGCTCAAAAAACTTCAAGTAGAGTAGGAGAACTGGGTTGTCGAGGCGATCAACTTATTTAAGCCAAGACCTTCACGCCCGAAAGGGAGTGAATGCCTTCTTAACAGGGGGAGCTGCTACGTCTATAGAACGCCTCGCCTTCCCAGCAGAGTTTTAGTTATATTAATTATAAAAGTAGCAGCCATGCCGTCTCCTGAAGCTACTGTTGTTGGGAGAGTGTATGTCGTAGGAATGATATTTCGGTCTGACGAAGGAAGCTTAGGGTAAGAGAGGCAAGTCACAGGAGTAGCTAGGCTTCGAGATGGATTTTAGGGACTTCTACAATAAGACCTATTTTCCTTCCCAATTTGCTGGCGTTGTGTTTACCACCTTTCAGGCAATGCTCAAGGCGGTTTTTGGAAGCCCCCGTGATTCGAAACCAAGCAGTATCCGTCTCAGTCGGCTGCGAGACGTGATCTCGGACAGAGGTCAAATTGCCAGCCTCCCAAAATTAGGCCTACCCACGACGCACTGGTGGACACGGACCCCAGACCTGAACAGAGGTCGGACCGCATTCTTCTACAAGGATACACAGAATATTGCATAAAGGTACGTCTGAAAGTGTAAACTTCAACCCAGCACCTTTTACTACCATACGACTCTTGCTAAATTCATTTTCAATTCTTATTTTTACCCCTTCTACATCAGAAGCCCTTTGTCCTCATCGGGCCACGTGCTCCCCTTTGTGATTGTTGTTAAAGACCTAGTTTTCGTGCATACCTCAGTGAACCATTCGAGTTTACCTTCCCCAGTGTTAGAGAATTAATCAGCCTTAATCAAAGCAAGAAGTCATTTTTCCTTTTATCTCGTTTAATCTGGGATTCTTTTCCAGATTCCATGAGTCACGTGCCGTCTCTGCCCGCAAGTGTGCATTAACCCAAGTGAATGAAAATCAGCTTGAATTGAAATGAGACTATAAGCCCCAACGTGGGGGCCAATATCATTTAACTTTTCTCCAGGCCAGCACGGGCCTTTTTGTAAATAAATAGTTTTAAAGTAACGAGCTGAGTTTTCTGGCGACCTTCCCTCTAAAGAAAGTTTACGGTAAGTTCAAGCAATTCCCTCTTGAAATCCCTAAATTACTTCCGTTTACGTATCTAGCTTCTCTCAAGGCCCTATATACGTAACAATATATAATCATATATATATATATATATATATATAATAATATATATATATATATATATATATATATATTAGTATATATATTATATATATATATATATATATATATATATATATATGTATTATATATATTATATATATTATATATATATTATATATATATATATATATATATATCATA
>NC_087202.1:146423180-146444071 GCF_015104395.2 Macrobrachium nipponense | reverse complement strand
TGATCAGGGAACGCCACGAGGCCAATCTACCTACAAACAGACAACTCTCTTCATCAGATGGTACAAAACTTTGCATCAATAGGAAATCCCGCATTGTACAAAAAATTCCCTTCCCTCTTTTCCAAACAAATTGACATATATATCTCTCTTTCTCTTCTAAAACTCCGCCTTCATTCTTATCGTTTATCATCTCTTCTACTTCCTGTGGGAGGCTAGTGCCATCATGCACCTCATGTGGCGGGGCCGTAGCATTACTGCACGTTCTCTGCAGAGATTTTTGGGCTATACACACGCCCACACTGAGTATATACATATATATGTATATACATATATGTATATATATATATTATATATATTATATATATATATGTATATATGTGTATATATATATATATATATATAAATATATATATATATATTATATATAATGTATGTATATATATATAATAATATATATATAGTATATATATATATAGATATATATATATATATATATATATATATATATATATATATATATATATAATAATATATATATATATATATATATATATATATATATATATATATATAATATATATCTATATATATAGAATATATATATATATATATATATATATGCAGCCTTGACCTCAACGCCGAGTTGCCACCGAAGAGTAAATTGTGATAAAAGTCGAGGAGATATTGATGGCTGGAGAATTCCCATTGATCTGTTGCGAATCTCCTAATTCCATTTCCTTAATGGGACAACCAGTATTTAGCTCTGCCGCGGAAAACTCCGCTAGATCGGGAAAAATGTCGTTTGGATCCACCTGGTTGGTTTTGTGGCCCCGGAATTATACTGCGAATTGTTCAGTGAAGCTGCAATGCGGTGCGTTTGAAAGGAATCCTTTATAGAAAGGTCATTTCTGACAGTTTTGTGATGAAATGTCCAGTTTATTTATTTATCACGATTATGGAAAGGCGTTTGTAGGTTATGTGAGGTACATACAAATATACACCAGTTTGATGCCAGATCATTATTTAGTAACCAACACAAACAAACATAACAATTCAAAATAGGGAACAAACAGAGTCTGAAGAGGCAACGTTAGAAGCAGAGTAGATGGCTGAACCATCGGGAAAAGAATGTGTTTGGAGGATATACCGTCCTCCAGAAGGACATCGATATAGTGAAGGACCGGGAGGACATCATTAAAGCCGCAACGTTTTCCTAGTCTGGGAAAACGTTTTCTTCTGCCGTGACTCTTCTATAACCGCGATCATTCTCTGATCCAAGAGACGGAAATCGAAAACACATCCCGTCGGCTGGTGCTGTTCACTGGAATGGAGCGTCTTCTGAAGCAGGATATGTCGCCATGACAAAATTGACGTTATTGGCTGGAATTCCTCTGTGGCTGTGACCTTTGGTCAGGATAACGCCATAAGACCTAACTGCAATAAACTGCGTGCAGTGGGATCGGACAGAATTGACAACGCCGTCCAAATAAGCTCTTACGGAGATGTTGTTCTGATCAGCAAGTCTCGTTCAGAAGGATACATAAGCAGTCATATACCAAGCAGGAAAGATTGTTAACAGTGACACATAATTATCCAGGAATTAATCAGAAAAACAAATGGTCGGAAGCGGCATTTGTCCTCTGAATATCAACAGCTCCTCATTAGGTACTGCGTTCCTTGCATTGGGCAGGAGGTCCAAG
This sequence comes from Macrobrachium nipponense, assembly GCF_015104395.2. Lineage (NCBI taxonomy): Eukaryota > Metazoa > Arthropoda > Malacostraca > Decapoda > Palaemonidae > Macrobrachium > Macrobrachium nipponense. The sequence continues at coordinate 146,442,371 of NC_087202.1, read as the reverse complement.
AACTCTGAAAGCGAAAGCGCTCCTCACTCAAAGATTGAGCAGACAAGTGATTCAGTAAGTCTTAAATGTCATCAGCTCTCTCTCTCTCTCTCTCTCTCTCTCAACTCCTCTCTCTCACTCTCTTCTCTCTCTCTCTCTCTCCTTTCTGAACATAGAGAGAGAGAGAGAGAGAGAGAGAGAGAGAGAGAGAGTTTAAATTATCTTTAGACAAGTCTTGACTTTTCAGTAACTATGATGGCTCCATTCATAAACAGATACACACAGAAATATACTTTTAGTCCCGTAATCACTGATCAGGCCTTTCAGGCAGTCAGGAATCGTGTTAAAGATTGATACCCAATTTTATTACCAGACGGTACGACTAAAATTCCCTTTATGTCAATATTACTGTAATATTAACAAAACAGTGAAATAAATTACCATGGCAATATTTCTGTCATCTTGAAATATTACAAAACATCTAATCTCTCTAATAATAAAAACTTAATTTATTTCCATAAAATATCCTATGGACTTTTGGTCACATATTTGCAAATGATGCTTTCATATAGAAATCGATTAATATTCAATCGCCGATCTTGCTGTTCCATACCCTGGGGGCCTGAGTGAGAACTAACATAGAAATTTACTTAAATGTGGATATCCTCGCGTTCTAATTAGTTTTGAAAATGAGTGATGGTTTCACCATTACAGAAGTTAATTACATTGCGATGTCATTACTTTAACGCATATTTCCTCACGAAACTCCTCTTTTCTAAAAATCGATTTAATATGAAAAGCTTTTCACTTGTACTTCAATTGTTCACATCTTCGTCGGTGTTTGTACTTTCAGTTTGCCTCTTTGTTTATTGACTACAATGTAATTTATTTGCTATTATCGAGTATATTCATCAGATTCCATTACTTTAGCACTGACCCGAATAAGGTTAATGCGCCGTAACAATTTAAAGCTGAAGGAACAGCATTTGAGGTAGAAATTGGATTGTCTTAGTCGAAGTTCGCCAAGAAAGCATAAGATAGAATCCTAAGAGAAGTGATGTTTTGGTGTTAGAGGAAGAGGAAAGTCCAAAAAAGTTGGTTAGGCTGGTCGAGATGACATTTCAAAGAACGAGCGCAAAAGTAATAACAGCAGTTGGGGGAAACAGAAAACTTTGAAGTTAGTATTGGATTACACCAGGGGTCAGCATTGAGTCCATTTTTGTTTGTGCTGGTCATGGATGTGTTAAGTGAAGAGATTAGGGATAAAGAGCTGTGGGAGTTGTTGTACGACGACGATCTGGTGATTACTGATGAAAATGAAGACCTAAAGAGAAGGTTTGGAGGGTGGCAGGAGTCTGTAGAGGTGAGTGTGAATAAAACAGAAGTTATGGTGAGTGGTTGGGAAGATAGAGGCAGAATTGTAATGCAAGAAGGAAGAAACTCTAATACAATACAGGCGGAAACGTTTAGATACCTAGGATCTACTTTAAGCCAAGAGGGAGCATGTGAGACTGAAGTTAACAGTAGGATAAAAGCAGCGTGGGGGAAGTGGAGAGAGGTAGCTGGGGTAGTATGCGATAAGAAAATGCCAATTAAGCTCAAAGTCAAGATCTACAGCCCAGTGATAAGACCAATGTTAATGTATGGAGCAGAAACATGGGCTTTAAGAAGAAAAGAAGAAGTAAACCTTGAGTGAACAGAGATGAGAATGCCAAGGTGGAATATGGGAGTATCACTGCTTGAGAGATTGGAAAATGACGAAATAAGAAGGGCAGGCTTAGTAAAGATTACAGAGGTGATAAGAAAGGCACAATTGAGATGGTATGGGCATCTATTGAGGATGGGTGATGAAGAGGGAGTAAAGAGGGCTTTTAAGGAACCTGTTATACTATCTAACCATATGATAAATTCTTCTGTTTATTCAAATCACTGGAATTCTTGTGAATGTACTGAAAGCATACATATTGTTAATGGTGCAAATAAGAAAAAAAAATTAATAAACAGGAACTTGTTCTTCTCTCCTCAACAGTTACTGTCTCAGTACTGACCTTCTCCAGATTATGTCAGAATGTAACCACCCGGAAGAAAATGGTTCAAGAGGCTCTTTTTAATCCACCGTATTCCTACCTGCTGGATGGAAATCGTCACATGATTCAGATCTTCCATCATGAATATGAAAGCCTTCCGCCCTCCCTCGTGTGCTGCCTGTTCCGATGCGGTTCCCTTTTGTGTCTCCCATTTGCGAGGCAAATGTCCCAACTCCAAATTCTTTCCCACGAAATTCCGGACGTCCGGGCATCCGGTATGGCGTCGTGGCCAAAGGAGCCCTTTGTTTTTTTATTTTTTTTTTTTTTTTTTTTTTTTTTTTTATTTTTTTTTTTTTCCTTCGTAATTTTTCCGCGTAGCTCAAAGTTCGCGTGATTCATCGCTGAAAACAGCACCAGTGATCTTAATGAGGATTTGTGCCTCCAGAGGTCATCGTTCAGAAAACAATTTTGAATCCTGATATGTTCACTTTGATTTTCAAATTTTCTTCTTACGCTTGAATAGCCTTTACCAGACAGTTATATTATCAGGTGAATGAGTATTACTTCAGCGTAATCTAGTTTTCTATACAGCGTGTAATGCTGTAAGAAACTCTCAGCCACGGCCCGGTGGTGGCCAGTGTTGTTGACACGTATAGAGGTGCCAGGCACACGATCATGGCTAACTTAACCTCAATTAAAGTAAATACGACCGAGGCTAAAGGGTTCCAATATGATAAGATCGATGATCGGAAGGTGGACGATCAATACACCAAATCTCAGCCCTGTAGCCTTAGTAGTGTTTACGATCTGAGGGCGGACAGACAAATAGCCACCTTAAGTTAATGAAATTTAAATTAAATTCTTTCTTTTCCCAAACTAATTTGAAAGATAATGAATGTCTCTCTAAACTCTCTGCTCCAATTCAAAAGTCTCCCGAAATTGAAAGGAAATATGAAACGGTTGGGGTAATCCCGAGACTGGGTTCATTATACGGAAGACTTTCATTTGATAGGATTCCATCTAATTAATCTGCGTACAAATATTTGACTATGTTCAAAGGTCTGAGGAGTATAATGGGAAAATAATAATCTGGGGGTGGAAATAGGAGAGAGAGAGAGAGAGAGAGAGAGAGAGAGAGAGAGAGAGAGGAGAGAGAGAGAGAGAGCTTCATTTGAGTTTTCAAAGGAGGTAGAAAAATTTTAACATAAGCTGCTAAGTGTGACCTTGATACCCTATTAGCCATAAGAAAAACTGCGTTTCTTTCTTTCGCTTTACATCTGTGGAGTGAAAGGAAGACTCTCTCTCTCTCTCTCTCTCTCTCTCTCTCTCGAAAAGTGACAAAATAACAACAGCACAACAGTAATTTCGGTTGATTTTCTTCTTCTCAATATTGAACTGTGAAACAGGCAGCACAAACTCCCAGCGTTTATTAACGCAAGCGTAACTCTATTCTTCTACGCATAATGCAAAGCTCATTAAAGTTCATAACAGTTCAACGAATTCTAAAGAGAGAATTACATTATGCGTCTCCCGGATAATCCCAGGATACAGTATATGTAAATAAGTAATACACACTAGTCGAAAAAATTCTAGCCACTTAATGGAAAAAAAGCATAAAGCCTAATTAGGTCATAAATAGGATTCGCCATTGGTCGAGTTCACAGCGATTGTCTTGTTATATATAGTATACGTTATAGTATACATATAAAACTACTATTACTAGTACTATTGCAAGCTTCATCTTCTACTACTACTTCCACTACTTCTACTATACGACTGCTACTTCTAATCCTACATACTACCACCACTTCTTCTACTACTAGAACTACGACTACAACAATTACAGCAGTGTTTCAGAAGCATAATTCGGATCCGAAACCCGCCCGGGGCCGTACCGTCCTCCAGCAGCAGTGGAGGTCAGCAGCACCGCCTGGGACAATCGGCCTGAGGCCTCCAGACCTACTGCCTCTTCTGAAAAAAATAGTTTCCTTGACTCCCGGGAAGCTTTCGAATTATGACGCTTCTTGAAGAGATGTCTTGATTGGATTCTCGGTCGCAAAATGCAAAGGCTATACATCAGTCAATGTCAACCTCCTTTCTCTTATATTTTTCTAACATTTTTATTTATTTATCTATTTGTTAATTTGCCCGTTTTTCCGACAACTAATCTCTTTCTGTATTTCCCATTTTCCTTCCTGAGCGCCTCGGTGGCGTGGTTTGGTATGGGTGTTGGCGTGCCACCATCGGGTGACAGCGAGTTCGATTTCGACCATTCCTATTGAGGAGTGAAGAGATGTGGCATTTCTGGTGATGGAAGTTCACTCTCGACGTGGTTCGGAAGTCACGTAAAGCCACTGGTCCCGTTGCTGAATAACCACTGGTTCCATGCAACGTACACCATACAAACAAACAAACCACCTTTCCTTCTGTTACTTCTTTCTTTGGAAGCTTGAATTTCAAGTCAATGGCCCCTGTGGTGGCTTGTTTCATATGAATAGGTAAGGTTCGTTTTCTGAATTTATTTAATAATAATAATTCGAATCTTGCTGAAGTTCTTTGAAAATATTGATAGAAATAGATGTATAGTTGTCAGTGCTGACTGTTTATTACATGCTAGTTGTTTTGTCACAGTTCTGGTTAGTTAGTGCGATCAACAGATTTCATAATACAGGTGTTAGTAATTGTTACTACTTGTCTGCCTTAGAATTATGTATATGCATATATATGTACATACATATATTACATACACATATATATTGATATATATCTATATGTGTGTATATATTACATATATATGCATATTTAGCTACACATGTATATACACGCATATATACATATATATATAGATATATATATATATATATATATATATATATATATATATATATATATATATATATATATAATATATATATATATTATATAATATATGTTATTTATTATAATCCCAAATATATATATAGATATACATATATAATATATATATTATTTATATATATATATATATATATATATATATATGATATATATAACTTGGCTTTCCTTCTCTGATTCACACTGGAGGCTTACCAAGATATCTGAACATCATTACTGTCTCAGGGCAGTAAATAAATTAATGCCACGCTCTTTCACCAATTGTGGTACTTGTCCAGTAAAGAACAGGGGTATTTTTCTTGCTAAATGAGGCCCTCATTATTGCAAACGAACTTAGGAAGCTCATTTAATCCCCCCCCCCTCCCCATCTCGTCCCTCCCCACTTTCAAAGTTTAAATTGGGTACACAGCTAATGAGATTATAAAAAAATCTGTTTAAGGGTCTTTAACGAGAGTTAGTATTAGATTATTATATATATATAGATATATATATATATATATATATATATATATATATATAGATATATAAATTATATAATGTCAGATTCACATTACCTGATTCTTTAACACTACATCGAGCCACAAATGTCCTTTAATGTCTAATTCGCTCTAAAAAAATTTCGTTCTTATAAACATATATGAGAATATAATAATTCCCGAGGTAGAGCGAATTAGATATTAAAGGACATTTGTAGCTCGATGTGTTTATGCAAGGATTCGTATTGTTATCGGCACTCGCAAACGGATGACTGGATCTTCAGATAGAAAGCACGAAACTTCTTGTTCCATTTTACCTGCTGACTTTAATATGCTGTGATGTTGACATGTATGGTTTTTCTCTTGATTAGTTCAGCAAACGCGGAGAGAGAGAGAGAACGACCTTACAGACTTACAGACCTTACATCTTGTTCGGGTTGCCCCACCCCAGGTACCTCAGTGTTAGGCACCTCTAATATCTACCAGAGAGTTGCTAGTGCATCTTCCGGTATATTTTGCATCTTCCAGTCTTGGATGGTCTAGGATGCAGCTTAGATATTTATCGAGCTTATTATTAAACACATCTACGCTCACTCCTGAAATGAGCTGGCGACGCATTGAATAGACGCTACATTGTCGATGCTGGTGCGTAGTGGATTAATGCCCTGTGTGTTTCTTTCCTTATTTTTCCTGGTATAGTTGTTTTGGGCACTATTAATCTACCTCTGCTTTCTTTCTCTTTCTGATTTTTAGCTCCATGATGTTTTTGGCAATTCCTTCTATCTGTTTCCATGCCTGAATTATCATGTAGCGTTTTCTTCTCCTTTCATGACTACACGATTTTAAAAATTGTAGTCTTTCCCAGTAGTCAAGATCCTTACTTCTTCTATTCTAGCTGTAAAGGACCTTTGTACACTCTCTGTGCAATATCCTTTTGATAGTGTGGGTACCATATCATATTGCAATATTCAAGTGGACTCGAACATCTTGCCGTAACAACATTCCCATTTTTGCTTTTACATTTGCAATAGAGTTGTTACGATCATTGCATAACATGTTCCATTCAACATCACACCAAGGTCTTTAACTGCTTCCTTATTTGTGATGGTCTCATTATTAAGTCCCCTATATGCATTTAGCTTTCCTTCTCTATCTCCATAATTTATTGAATTCAAATTTATCAGAGTTGAATACCATACCCTTACTTACCTCTGCCCAATCATATATTTTTGTTTAGGTCTCTCTTTCTAGTGCGTTCCTATTTTCATCACAAGTAATTTCTCTACTTATTCTTGTGTCATCGGCGAAACTACTCACTACCGATTCCTTAACATTATTGTCTATGTCTGCAATCATAATAACAAACAGCAATGCAGCTAACACCATACCTTGTGGCACACCGGATATTACCTAGCTTCATCCGATTTCTCATCGTTTGCAATAACTATCTGTTTTCTGTTGTGTAAAAATTCTTTTAACCATCTTCTTACTTTGTCCACTATATTAAGTTTACTAATTTCCTCGCTAATATTTATGATCTACCTTGTCAAAAGCTTTTGCAAAGCCTATATAAACCACATCTGTTTCTTTTTCCGTTTTTTCATATTTTTGTATATTTTCTCACGGTGGACTAACAGTTGGGTTTGTGTACTTTTTCCGGGTACAAAACCATGTGTCCTATATTAAACAAATTATTTTTTATTACACATGTTTCATAATATTTTTCTTCATTACCCTTTCATACACTTTCATAATTTTGTGATGTTAGACTCACAGGCCTATAATTACTTGCCTCTAGTCTTGATCCACTTTTGAAAGTAGGGGTAATATATTCTAATTTGTGGCTCATCATAATATTGCCTGTATCTACACTTTGTCTTAATAATATTGCAAGTGGCTTTGCAATGGAATGAACTACTTTCATTAACAAAATAGCAGGGACACCATCAGGCCCAGCTGCAGCACCATTTTTAATTTCATTAATAGCCTGCACAATATCGGCTTCATTAATATCTAGTCTGATAAATATTCACTATTTTCATCCCTTATTTCTGTATCATTATCTTCATTATCAATTCTAGGGGTAAATTCTCTTTTATATCTTTCTGCCAATGTGCTGTATATTTTTACTTTTTTTTCATTCGTTAATCTCTCTTCAATTCTTAGAGGGCCTATTTCTATTCTTCTTTTGGGGTTTTGCTTGATATCCACTGGGGTTTTTTCTTCCAAGTCCCGTTTTTCATTTTCTTTTGATTGTATAATCTTTTGTTCTGCTTTTTCTATCTTAGTTTTCAGTTCCATAACTTTCCATGATTTTTTTTCTTTGTAGACCGTTTCCTTTTTTCCACTTTCTGATTTTCTGGAACAAGATCCTTCTGTCTCTTGTATGCATGACTGATGGTTACTTTTCTTCTTCAGTATATATTTATCCATTATTTTCTCTATATTTGTTTTATATAATATCTCGTATTTACCTGTATATCACCACTTACGAAAATGTTATCCCAATCTTTGTTTAATTCTTCATTTATTTCTGTCCATTATACATTTTTACTGTAGAAATTGTATTTTCCATATCCTTACCCACGTTTTTCATCTCTTTTGCTTACTCTGTGTTTTCACTTGCTCTGGAATGGAATTTAATTCTATGAATGGTCTGAAATACTCGCATTATAAACTATTATTTCTTTAACATAATTCACTTCGTTCACAAATACTAGGTCTAAAGTATTATCCTTTCTTGTTGGCAGGTGATTTATTTGTTGAATGTTGTATTCTAGTAGCATATCTAATAGTTTTTTCGAATTTCCTCTTACCTTCTGCACTACTATTACTCTCTTTTTTATATGTATGAAATACAACCACAATCTCCTATTCGTTCTTTCCAATCTACGAAAGGAAAGTTGAAGTCTCCGGATAGGAGAATAGTCCAGTCCATGTAATTTCTACATATATCATCCAATTTTTTCTGTTATTGTGTCAAACTCTTTACTATTAGGGGTTATTCTGTATATTACTATGTTCATTAATTTTTCAGATTCAAATTCTACCACTATTAGTTTTCACATTCTGAGTACTATATTTCTCATATATTTTTCCTTGTTTTATGTCTTTATTTCCCATATATTGCGGTTCCCTCTTGATTACTATTTTTTCTATTTGATCTATAAGTTTGGCACCCTTTTATTTGACCATCATTACCAGTCTCTTGGGAATACCAGGTGTTTCACTTACATTCATTATATCTATTTTCTTTTCAATTTGGTTAGTTCCTCTAAGAACTCTATTTTCTTTTTGAGTTAAGGTAGGTTTACACCTACACACTTTTGTGTTGCACGAAACCGCACCAAAAGTGCACCAAAAGTGCGATAAGTCGCTGGCTCGGGGGCTGGCACACACCGTTTAAAGTCGAATGGCACCGCCGCCGGAATTTTAAAACTTTTCAAATTTCTGTGCGGCATCTGGCGGCGTGATGAAGTTGCACGAAACTGTAAGTGGTGTGGCACGGTGCCGCAACAAAAGAGGTAAGTACCCGCACTGAGCTGTGCGGTGTGGCACGGGTTTCGTACCTCCCGTGCGGGAGTTTAGGCGTGATGTTAACAGTGCCCTGCTGTGCCTGTGCCGTGCCCTTGCAGCGCCTTCATACACGATTAATAAATGGCGCGCACATGTTGTGGGGCGTGCGGCGGCTTCGTGTACCTCCCATGCTGGGAGTGTTTACGGCATGATTGTTACACAGCGCCATGCTGGTGGCCTGTGCCGTGGGGCCCTTACAGCTCCCTTCATACACAATTAACTAAATGGCGCGCACCTGTGTTTTGCAGGGCGTGCGGCATGCGTTGCGGTGTGTTACGGCGTCTCCCTAGGTCGATTGGATGGAAGGTTGCCACGCATTCTGGGGAGGATAAAAGGGGCCGGACAGACCACGGGGGCATCATTCGCGCTCTGACAGCCTGTCGACAATGTATAAATAAATCGAATTTAATTTTTTTAATAATAAATGATTTTTTAGTTATTTTCTTAATATTAAATGATTTTGTACATTATATCATTCAAAAAGTTTCTTTTTTGCAATAAATATGTTGAAATACTGAGTTGCATTTACATTTTCCTTATTGATGCTTAATTTATATGTCATGACAATATAATATGATGATATGATTGGGTGAAATGAAATTGAAAAATGAAAAAGCATGGCCATAAAGAATAATAACAGATGAAGAAATATAACAGGAAATCTAACATGAAATGTGATATATGAATATGAAATAAATAGAACTCGAAAATAACTTGGAACTATAAAATGAAATGTAACATGATTTAATAAATATGGCCATCAAATGATATAATAACATACAAGGTAAAGAACAATATAATAATATTGGAAGAGACATGATCAAATGAACATGAACACATACAAATATGATAATGAAACAATAATTAACATTGACTGGACACAGTTATTAACAGGGGAACGATGAAAAATAAATAACAGACTAAAGACATATTGACCTCAGTTGATAATATATGATATTTGCAGTTGAAAATGTTATGATATAAACCAAGTCCCAATTTCATTTTCTTACATTCGATGCTTTTCATGTTAATTTTCTTACTTTTTATGCTTTTCATGTTCTTTTTCTTACATTCTATGCTTTTCATGTTCATTTTCTTACTTTCTATTCTTTTCATGTTCATTTTCTTACATTCTATGCTTTTCTTGTTTGTTTAGTATAAGTATAGTTTTGTTATGTCCACCATTTGCTTTTCATTTGTCTCATTATTATGAATTTTATGTTATTATTACTTTCAGTTAATTATTTTCCTACATCATTTTTATATGCACCAATCATCATTCCAATATTCTTTATTATATTAATATTGTTATTAAATCTTGGGACAATACAAAAGTATTGGAGTATAAAACAATGATAAATACATCATGATCTTTATTTACAAGTATGCATATTGGTTGGGTTATGTTTTATTAAAGAGTTCTTTGGGTCTCCTGGGGTGAGAGGCTGTTGAGGTCCATATTGCATGCTGGGTGGGCGTTGAATGAAGGATGTGCTTGGCAGGCCTCTATATATATACTCAAGGTTCATATCCATGGTGTGGCACGGTGCATGTGCAACAATCATGCACCATTCCACGTTTTGTCTCGTGCAGATGCGCGCGCACTCCGCAACAACACCACAAGCCATCCGCAACACACCGCTATACGGGAGTAAACAAAGCCGAAAGTGCTCGTGCCGGCATAGCAACAAACCACCATTAAAACCGCACCAAACGCTTTGTAAACACTCCGCTAGACACTCCTCAACAACAGGCTGTAACATGCCCGTAACACACCGCACGGGTCCGCGCCACGCCGCTCAATAATGGTAATTTTTTCTCCCCACCACATCAATTTTCATGCGGTTTCTTACAGTCCCACACCGTAACAGCCTGCAACACAAAAGTGCGTAGGTGTAAACCTACCTTTACTCATAACTAAACCCTGCGCATTCATCACTATGATGGTTTGCGTGTTTATCCTTCATTTCAATTTAATAGGGGTAAAATAAGGAAGGGATTTTCCCATATCTCGTTTCCTTTGCTTCTGGTATGTTGTTCTTTTCTTCATTTCCTAGAAACAGCTTGACATTAAAAAATCCAACTTTTCTAATATATTTGATCTTCATTCATCATACTTATTCATTTTTGTGTATGAATCTGCAATTTTCTCCGTATTTGGCACCATCCCCTAGCATCGTATTTACAGTATTTGTCTCTTGAGCTGCATCTTAGAGCCTGATGCTTGCAAGTTCTTTGCTGACACTCCATATTGCGGTGATGGCTTGTTTTTCCTTCACTTCATGTTCTTTGTTCCTCACTTTATTTGTTTCTTTCCTACTTTTGATTTTATTATTTATTTAATTATTTAATTGATTTTGATTCATGGGTACAGGGTGCATATATTTACATTTTTGTTGAACTTACATCTTTTGTTTTTTTCGTTCTTTTAGGTTTTTGCATATTTTTGGATGCAGATCTCTGCATTCATCCTCATAGCCGTCTAGGTATGCACATTTACCATAGATTTCATAGTTGTGACATACCTTCGGATGTTTGTAGTAACATCTTTCACTGAATCTGCAATTTCCTCTTTTCAAAAGGGTGCAGACTTTGTCTTTCTTTTCTATTTTTTCTATCTCTTTCCCATCATTATGCAGATCTGGGTAAAGCTTCTTCGGGATTTTATTTTGTGTTGTCATGTCATAATTTATTTCTTCGTTATGTTGTATGCTGCTTGGATTGCTCCTCATATTTTATGAGTATCTCTGCATCCATACTCTTGTCTTGCTCTTCTTTGTTTTCTTATTTTTTTTCTGTCATTTCAGTTTTATTTTCTTCTCTTCTATTTTCCCTCTTCTTCCTATTCCTCTTCTTTTTCATCTTCTACTATTTGCGCATTAAGTCTTAATTTAACAACATTGTCTATCCATGAGAGACATGTTGAGCAATATACTCTGGTATCCTAATCTTATTTTGCATGACTTCAGCACATTGTAGATGCATGGGAATGTTGCATGCAGAACATTTTCTGATCAGGTTTTGTGGATTGAGAGAGAGAGAGAGAGAGAGAGAGAGAGAGAGAGAGAGAGAGAGAGAGAGAGAGAAACATTAAAAAGATTTATTACTGTGTAGAGTTTTGCCATTGATGAACCTCTTAACCAGAAAGCTTCTGCAAAATGCCATATATTCATTTCTGACTATCAAATGCTTCGATGAATGTGGACGCGTAGTAGGTGATATTCAGAAAATAATTTTTTTTCGAAACAGCGTAATATATTTTTCCAACCGGTGAATTAATTCCTTGATAATATTCATTTCCCAATAAATGCAAAGTTTTGTTTAAGTAAATTATATTTAAGTGTCAGGATTTCAATGAGACCTAAAAATTACTCACAGAAGAAGTGAGCCTTGGAGTGGAGAAACAAAGCCATAGTTAAGCTTGGGTACAAACATATCTAAGTTTAAAGATATCTGTGACCATACATAACTGTGGGTTTATTTCTCAGAAAAAGAAAGACATGCACAATTTGAAACCCTTCTTTTATACTTGAAATTGGAGTAGATAAAAAACAAAATGGTGGGACGCTCTGTGATTTCATTTCCCCCACGATCCGTGTAGGAGGTGAGGTATTGCGAAAATGGGTATAATTTAGGTAGTCCTTATTCACGAAAAGGCGCATCTAAAGCCTCGTTCACTCAGTCGAACAAAAGGACGGCTTTGTATCACTTTCCTGGAAATAACAAATTCTATCCTTATACATTTGTATCTAAAAATCCCAACTACGAATGTCATCTCTATCTCTTCCACGGAGGAATGAAGAGGATTACGTTTATTCCAGTCTCCCCAAAGGAGAGACGGAGAGGTTTCTAACTCCAATCGGATTTATTCCAATAAGAACGCATGAAAAAAGTTCGTATTGGATTATACATTTAAGAGGAATTAAAGATACTTCTGTTGGTACATTTCCATTAACTTAATGTATATACATAACACACACACACACACACACACACACACACACACACACACACACATATATATATATATATAGATATACACAAGTACACACACACACATGTATATACATACGTACATACATACATAATATACATATGCATGTGTGTGTGTGTTTCCATGTTTTTTTTTTTCTTTTTATAATTCGCTTTACTTTTCCTGTACGCAAAAAATTCACATAAATATCCAAATAGTCTATCTGAGGCACATTTTTCTTCACGGCAGCTATAGAAATCTCAGTTGCAAGGTGCCTTCAGATCATCTGTTTTGGACTGTTGTTATTGCTTTTTTTTTTTTTTTTTTTATTGCGAACCTTCAACGATAGAGTAAGGCTATCCAGCTTTGAATTAACATTGAAGTCATCGATATTTCATAAAAAATTGTCCTGCAAACCAAATGAATACGACTCTAAAGAAGGATCAGCAAAAATCAGTTTGAAGAATCAAGGAAAGAGAGGTGGCTGGAGGTGAAACCCGACTCGTCTTTCATAAATCTGTGGCGGAAGTTTCAAGGAGGATTTGTCATCTGGGAGGATTTATCATTAATACCCTTTTTCGTCACTACTCGTGAAGGGTTTTTTAATCTGCATTAATATAGTCTGATCGATAACAGCTTGATATATCTGAGTATCCAGGTATACTTATTAAAAGACTGATGAAAATCAGCTCAAACAAAATAGGCAAACAACTATTGTTAATCATGCCCTGACTATCCAAGGTTATTCTTACGTAAAAAGAATTTTTTTTTTATTAAGTATACAGTTGAATTATATTAACCTCGGTTATTTACACATTCATATAATTATGAAGCTTTTTCCTTACTCATTCTTACCAAGTAAGAAGAATACTAACGAACACATCAAAAACAGAAACTAAAAACTGTGACACAATGATCAGCTCCGGCATCTTGCAACCCTAAGGTCAAATGACTACGTGATTTCTTGAAGCCGGAAGAAGTTATTTGCAAGGTGAGATTTGATGTTGAGCCCATTGCCTTAATCGAGTCTGTCTGGATGAGAGTAAAAATTTCGACTCTCAGGTTCCAAGGAAGGAATGACCAGTAACTCCAGGGGCAACAGGTTTTAAAGAGACGGTTAACAACTTTTCATTTTGTTTTGTCTAAGTATTTTATCACTGCGTTTTCATTTTTATCCAATTTTATTGCTTTCGGGAAATGTTAGTTGAAATACATTACACACAAACATACCAGGATTGGGGATTGATAAACAGACGAACACATCGGCATACAGAAAAAAAAAATTAAAACTGATGGGATGAACTATTACATTAATAGTTAAGTGGAAAGAGCAGCGTACAGTGCTTTAAGATGTAGATAGCAAGCAAAGAAAAAAAAACTACACTAAAAAGAGAAAATAATAATGAAAAAATAAAAAACAATCCCCAACATGATTCCTGATTTTTTCCCGTCATCTGTCAAAAGGTTTTTCTTCTGCAATTTGTTTCACTGCTCTCCGCGTCTTCACTCAACGAGCTCCATCTTACGAAATAATATTCTCTACTTCCTTTTTGTATGCATAATATATATACACTTGCATATATATGTATATAGTATGTGTAAGTATGGTGTAATGCACACGTTTCACCGTCACGCGTGTATTTCTGATATCCCCCCAAAGATATTCAATTTTCTCGATTTCTACGCCTCTCTGAATATATCATCTTTGCCAGCTTTCTATTCGTGTAGGAAATAAATCAAGACGCTCTCTCTCTCTCTCTCTCTCTCTCTCTCTCTCTGCAGGATTGCAGTCCACATCATAGAGGACCAACAACAGCTGGTGATGTTGCCTATCTACGACTGCTATCGTAGTTTGGTAGGAGGCCAGCAGAGAGCAGGGCGAGGGCGGACGCTGCTCACACAAGTTAACCACATAGCGTTTGACTTTGTTTGAGCCTTGAGGCCATACACCTGGGAACCGCGGAGAGTTAACTTATACTTAGTGTGATTAGTGATTGTTTTGTTCATTATCTTTGGAATGGTTCGTTGTGCAGCATGTAACTGAAGAAATAGACACAGATTTTCTTCAAGAGAGGATGGATGGCATTTCTCTGGTAAGCAAAGCCTATAAATCTTCATTTACCATAATTTTATGCTAGCCTAGTCAGTGAAGGCCCTGTTGGAAGTATACGTAGATCGGTATGCTCTCTCGGTTAATTTCTTTATATTTTCGGCACCCTGTCGTGGAACATGTGCAGTGGCGACTTCAGTTTTGAAATAGGAATAGCATTTATCCTATATAAACGACTTAATACAAAGTAAACAAAAAGATATCGCTGGGTTTGAGACAGCTTCGTTGTTTTGGCAACTAGTCTCGTCTTTTAAACATGTTACCATGGTGCGTAGGGACACCTGCTGTATTTTGTTAGACGTTTTGAAGTCTTTGTTATAGGTAGGCCTGTAGGATAGTCTGTTTCGTAAGTTTTCCAGTTTAGACAAGTGAAGGAAGTTTTGGGGTTGTTTCACAAAATGCGTTTTGCCAAATGCATTTTCTCGGCGGAATTCCGAAACGCCCCACAAAGTGAGACTAAACAAATTGCAGGCAACAACTCCTGTCATTCAGCTCAACGTGAAAATGGTTGTCTTTTTTTATATGAGTTACAAATCCTGGTTTAAATTGTTTTTTTCAGGCCATGTTTCATAGAAAAGTGATAGAAAGAAAACGAAGTGTGGTAGCCTAGGCTAGACAGTTCCCTCCAACCACTCATTTGGTAAGGTGGTGTTCATTTAAACCTCATTTTAGGTGCAACTTAATTTCGAATATATAAAAACGATTTCTCTATGTTAAAAGTATCGAATCATCATACCAAGGAAAGTTAGCCTTTAAGAACCCTAATAGCATTGAAAACAATCTGTCTCATGCAAACGCTAGACTTATGCCTTATTGATTCGGCGTGCATTGATCTATTTTGCCCTTCTTTAAGAATAGTATTATTTCAAATAAGTGAGAATTACATTCTTAGGAAGTCCTTATTAACCAATTCTCTTGTAAAGAAAAAAAAAAAATGCTTTGCCTGCCTTATCAATGGCCGGTTTTGGTTAAGACACGCCTTCGATATTTGAGTTTTTGGCTGTACAGGGTAAAATGCAAAATTCCATACTAAAGTTACAATAGACCTTGGAACAATGATATTTAAAAAATTATTTTAGGACAGTGAATGATATAGCAAAATCTCGTAATGATTAAACGAAGAGGAAATAAAGGTAAACTGGTGTCCACAGGACACAGAGCTTCAGGTTATGTGCTCGTCAAGGAAAGATCGTCTCTTCGTGTTAGTGGCTGTTTGTGGCTTACACATACCAGGATCCTGACACATGCCGTGGTCGCTTTCATTCCATCTGTCCACCCATGATGTCGTTGGCTTATGATAAATATTATATATATATATATAATATTATTATGTATATATTAAATATTATATATATATATAAGATATATATATATATATATTTAAATATTCAATATATATATATTAATATATATTATATTATATATATATAAATATATATATATATATAATATATATATATAATATATATTATATATGTATATATATAAATATATATAAATTATATATATATATATAGATAGGTATATATAAATATATATATATAATAATATATATATAATATATGTGTGTGTGTGTGTGTGTTTGTGTGTGTGTATGTATGTATGTATATATGTATGTATATATATATATATATATATATATATATATATATATATATATATTATTATATATATATATATATATATATATATATATATATATATATATATATATATATATAACTACGCAAGTGTTATTATATAGGCTACACTGCCGTCAAGCCATGTATTAGCTGAAATAACCTGTTTCAGTCATACGGCAGTGGTGTACCAGTCACCCCCCTCTCCCCGACTGCCAAATGGACGACAGTGTAACCGATGTTTCAAACATTAGCCAACTCATAGATTTTATACGTTAGAAATGATTAAAGTGCCATCTATTTGCCCGTGCTTAGCCAGAGGACTTTATTTTCCTATGATGAAAAAAGAAATTATTCATTTGACCTGCGTAGTACTGTTTGTTACAAGCTCGTCATTCGCAATCTCTCCTTAGGCTTTGCTCATTCGTTTGCTCATGTTGTTATATTACCGATATAAATCGCATGTTAATGATCTAAATAAGGATGTGTGAGGACTCTTTGCTTACATAGACATTCCAGTGTATCACTGCAGGAATAGTTTGCATCTTCATCGCAGTAGGAGGCCTACGATATCGGAGACTCTGATCTCAGCCAACGGAGAGTTTTGCCACATCTACCTACAACTACGTGAGCGAGGGGGCACATGGAATGAAACAGATTATAGTAAGAGTGAACCGTTTTGCGTTCAGGCACGTGAATAAGAATTGTCAGCAAATCGAGAAGCTAAGATGACAGACACCAACAAACGGGGAACACACGTAATGCATACAGTGTATGTATTGGCGTATATGCCTTTTTTTAATTTTTTATTTTTTTTAAAACCGTGGGCTCCTTAGCCATGAAGGGAACTTGTCAATCTTTAAAGCATTTCAGCCCTGGTTGTGTCCCGCCTGAGTCAGCTAATCACTAGGTAACTTAATTGATCTATTGTCAACATGTGCGCAATTAAATGTTTTTATTTAATTTATGATTTATTTGTTTATTTATTTATTTATTTTAGTTAACGAACACCAAGACGGGTTCCGCCCCACCCTATATAATGGGTCTGATACCTTGATATCTCAAGTGTAAAGCGAGGGTCCTAACACACACACATCAATCACACACATATATACATATATATATTTATATATAATATATATATATTATATTATATATATATATATATATATATAATAATAGGATAGATATATATTTTAATATATAGATAATATATATATATATAGATCGATTATACATTTTTATATATATATATTTAAATGATATATATTAATATAGATATATTCTATTTACCATATTATGTAAATAATAGTTATATATAAATATTAGATATATATAATGTATTTATGATATACAATATATAATAATTATATATTATATATATAATATATATATAATAAATATATACAGATATCCTTATTATTATCTATATATATATAAAAGATATAGATCTATGAGAGATAAGATAGAGAGGAGAGATACATATATCCTTATTATATCTATCTATATATAATATAGTAGATAGGATATATATTATATATATATACATATCCTCCTTATATCTATATATCTATATATATATATATATATATATATATATATATATATATATAGTTATATAATGTATCTATATATATACATATAGTTATATATATATAGGATATATATATATATATATATATAATAGAATAGATATATATAGAATATAGTATATATATAATATATATATATACATATATATATAGACATATTATCTATATAGTATATATATATATATATATATATTATAGTATACATCATATATATATAGATATATATATATATATATATATATATATAGATATATATATATATGAGATAAATATATATATATAGATATATATATATATAGATATATATAAAATATAAAGATATATATATATATATATATATATATATATATATATATATATATATATAATATATCATAATCTATAGCTATATATATATATATATATTATATATATATATATATATATATATATATCTATATATATATATAATCTATCTATATATATATATATATCTATATATATATATAATATATATATATAATATCTATATATATATATATATATATATGTATGTATATATATTATATATTAGATATATATATATATATATATATATATATATATATATATATATCCAGTGGACTGACGAACGAAACAAGTCGGCTGTGGCTTCTGTAGAAGTGCTCTTATGCCTCTTACAATGCACATGGAACCTTAACTTTCCAGTGTAAATATTTTATAGGCAGGTGCTAGAAAATAAGGACCTATTGGAAAAAGCAAAAATCATCGAGAAATATAATTACAGATTTAAGTTTAATTTTAGTGCATATATATTTCTTATTTTTATTTATACTTAAATACTACAAATGAAAAGAAATTTGGTCTGATTTGTTTATATTGATTTTTAATTTGTCAAATTTTTCTCCTTTTGTTTAGTTCTATATTGCTTGCGTTGATTATTAATTTTCCAAATTATCTTCCCTTTGTTTCCTTTATATCTCATT
>NC_087202.1:146421523-146422680 GCF_015104395.2 Macrobrachium nipponense | reverse complement strand
AAATCAGGCATAAAAAGGAAGCTTTGGAACATTTATTTCATTGCCGTTAGCGCAATAATCTTTATTAAGAACCTTGTAAATAATTCTGTTGACGAGCTTTATGGGAAGGCAGTGATCGGTAAAATATGTTAAAAGAAGGGAAATTTCTTTATGAAAGACACGCCACTTAGACGTAGGGGAAACGGCTCTTTATACAAGAGTTAGATTTAAAATGATGAAAGCAAAAGATATGAAAATTGGTTCCTAAACCTGTAAATATCTTTTTCCTAAAAATGGTAGTATTAAACTATTTTTTCACGAAAGACTTCTGCATCTAAAAACTGAAGACGGTCGTTCACTTCCCTTTCAAGGGTAAACAAAGCCATTTGGGTGATACGAATAATTCCAAAAATCAATAGCAGTCAAAATTACGCCTGAAAAGATATTGGAAAAGGTAGGACCTAGAGTTAACCCCATAGCCATGCCTTCCACTTGTCTATATAAGTCATTATTAAAAATAAATGTATCAGAATCTTGGGAGAACTGATATATATGTGTATATATACATATATATATATATATAACATATATACATATACATAAATACATATATAATATATACATATTATATATAATTACCTATTATAATACATATATTATATATATATATATATATATATCATATAATATATATAATATACATATCTATACAGTACAATATTATATATATTATATATATATATTATATTCATATTACATATATATTACGCATATATACACATATATGTTACACATATATACATACATACATATACTACTACATATACATACATATATATATACATATTATATATATACATATATATATATATATTATATATAGATATATACATATATATATATATATATATATAATATAATAACTATATATATATATATATATACATATCATATCTTATCATATATCTGTATATATGATATATATATATATATTATATATCTATATATTATATATATACACATATATACATTCCATATACATCTACATATATATATTCTATATATATATATTATATATATAATATATTATATTATTATATACACATATATACACACATACATATAAACATATATATACATACTATATACACACCATATATATCATACTATATATACCA